>NC_065578.1:213480733-213780733 GCF_024542745.1 Macaca thibetana thibetana | reverse complement strand
GTGGAAGAAAGAAGGCTCTAGGTGTGCTCTGATTAGAGGCTATTGGCTTGGGTAGGCTGTAGGTGGGATAACTGGAAGTGACATCCTATGTAATTGGTTAGAGGGTCATACTTGACTTTTTCTGGTTGATCCTGAATTAGAAGTAGGAACAAAAATTAAGGAAGCTGTTGGTCATTAGTCAAGTCCTGGCCATTTGGGGCCAGTTGTTACAGAAATTATTGTTTAGCTTCCTGGATTGTTACTAGAGATAGCAATCTGACTTCCTACAAGTCTAACTTACAGCAGACTGGCTTCCTGGACTGGTTATTGCAGAAAAGGAGTTAGTTTCCTGGGCAGGAGCCTACAGATTGTGCAGCCTTCATATATGATTTGGTCATTGTCCATTTGTTTATTCAGTCTCTTACTTCCCTGAACCTCCTCCTCTGTCAACCCCTTCTGTCTTAATTTTCTTCCCATCCATTTGCCAGATCATGATTAGCATACCGCCATGCTTCCTGCAGCATCCTGAAGTCTCACTTGGATTTTTTTTTTTTTTTTTTTTTTTTTTTTTTTGCCTCAATCTGACAGCCAATTCTTAAACTGATTGACTCCTGGTTTTACCCATCCTTGTCCTCAGGGCAGCCTCAGCCATTGGTCCAGGCCCTCATAAGTCTTCAGGGAGAGTAGGTTCTGTTGTTCAGTTCTAGATTCCTCCAGGCAGTCATGCCCCTGTTAAAAGAGGTGAGGGCTTTTTCGGAGATGCACCATTGAATATACTGGCACTGACACAGACCTGTACGAAAATCCACTGGTCTACAGAAGTTCTTGAGCATGCCAGTCTCAGCTTAAACCTTTCTCTAGAAAATTCCAGTTCTTCCTCTCATGACCTCATCCCTTTCCTGGAGCTAACCTCCCTGGACTCCTTCCCAGACTTTACCTGAAGGAGGCGCTAACTCTACCCCATGATGCTCAGTTTCCAATTACTTTGTACCGAAGTCCAGTGTGTTCTCTTTCTGCTTTTCTCCATGTGTTGTCACTATCATAAAGTGCTGCTTGCTCAGTTCAACCTTTGCTGAGATCTTATTACTTTATCGTTAAACTCACTCTGTGTGTAGCGCTCCTCACTTCTGAAAGTCGAAAGAATATCAACATTTACAGTCTGTCAGCATCTCATCACAGTTTTGACAGTCTCTCCCCAAGACCTCATCTGGTGTACTCTTTCTTAAATATAGTACTTTAATTCATGTTATTTCTGCTAACTAGCCTTTCTGTCTTCTAATAAGATTCCCATTCCGATTCATTTTGCCCACTCAATGTTTTTCCAACTTTCATATGCCTCTCTAAAAACCATATCTGTCTCCCTACAAAAAATCCTTATTTTTTTGTCTTGTTTTATTTCTTCCCCCCTTTGTATTATTTTGCTGCTAGATTACTGTACTAATAGTGGATAATTTTATCATAATTTCCCTCACAAATCTACAAAATATCACAAAACATCAAAGGCTCTAAACTTATTTTCCAAATGTCTTTTAATGAGTCTCAGTTGTATTGCCCCAAAAATAAGATCTTTGGCCTCAGTAAATGACCTTTGTCTCTTTGTATTGGATTTCTGGGCACTTCCACCATTTCTCAATATGTTTTAAATGATTGGTTTGGTCCATATAACTTTAAATCTCCATGTCACTTTGATTACTTGAGGGAGTGAAAGACACATTTTCTAGTTTCTACTAATAACCTACATGTCAGTAGGCCTGGGACATCACTGATAAGTAAGGAAAGTTCAAACTGCTAGTTTAGGTTGCATGCATCCTATGACTTGGCTATTTTGCAATTCGCTAGTGCCCCTTGTCGTCTTCATACCTCATTCTTGTGAGAAGTAACCACACACGGTGAAGTTTCCCATACATCATGTCCTCAGGGACCAGCAGAGACATTGGAGCTGAGCTCCAGGTGCTGCTCAATTGCAGAACACCTGCTTTCACATGAACACCCACCCTTTCAGAGGAGAAGTCTTCATTTTGTATATATAGCTACTTCCATCTTCCCTACTCCCCCCACAGAGCTATCCTACATCAGTCATTTTCAGTTGCTACTCCCCCACTTATTAGAGACACTGTTAGACGCTCACTAGAGGAGGGGCTTTTGTTGCTACTCCTCCCTGATAAATACATACAGAACCAGTCAGCATCCTTCTCCCTGACTTCAGGCCCAATCCTCATGACAACATGGAAATTAATTTCTGCAAAGTATCATTAAGCAAGCTGAGTAAACATACCGTCTTGGGTGGGCTAACATTGCCATATAATCATATCAATGAGCATGTGTCACCTATTTTATCTAGGTAGTTATGGCAGCCCCTGTTCCGGACCTCCTCACACTTGCCTCTCATCTTCCTAAATCAGTCCCCATGCCTGGGTGGCTACCGGTCTAGGTTGGCTCACTCTTGGCCACATATCTTCACATTGGTTTTAGCTTGCTCACTTAGTCTGAAGTATGAAGGAAATGAAACAACTCAGTCTGTCTGTCTGTATCTCTATATATCAGCCTCTTTCTCTAACCTATCTAATCCCCATTATTCCTGAATCCAGAAATTTTCTTTCATCCTAAATTGAATAGATTTGGGTCTGTACAAAAGATGTTCCATGTAATGTTATAGGCTGGGTAACCAATGTGTAAGTTTCCACAGCAGTTCTCCAATAAGGAGTGTCTTAGGCCACCAAAGTCTGGTCACAGAAAGTATAGCAAGGGCCAAATTCACTTTGTTATATACCACCCTTTCACACACAGACTTTTTATGCATCCTTTCTAAATTTTCAAGTTTCTCTATTATTTTTCTCTACTTTGTTTTTCACATACTTTATTTGCTGAATCTCTTCCTCTGACCTATCATTTCTTACTCAAAAAATATCTGCAGACATCTAGATTTATATCAATAACAGCTGCAGCTTCAGCATAGTACACACATAATTTGGTTCATCAGTATATGACATTCCTAGAAGACAGTATTGAGAGACCACTTTATGTGTTGACAATTACCTCCTAGTATTTTATCACTTTTCTGTTTAGTATCATGACCTTAGAGTGGTCTTAACAGACTCAGCTTGCTCTGGTGGACTTTAATCATTGTTTTCCCTTTTAATGCCCAAATTGTCACTTCTTGGCCAGTGAGAGCCACCTTTTGTACTTTTTGACACTATTTCAGGTATCTCTGAGAGCAGCCTTGCTTTTTGGCAACAGCTAGCTTTTCTAGTGCTATTTTAGATTAGCTTGCTTTGAGACATGGTATTGTCTACTTTCAAATGAGCCCTGGTTCCTTTTCAGGAAGACTTTCTATTAAAGACCAGAATCTAAGTTCTATGGGTGTCCTTATATTGTCGTCCAAAGGTATTGGTGATGGACACAGTGATACCACAGGAAACATTCTTAAACTGCAGTAATGAACAATTGTATGGTACTAAAGAATTGTTCAGCACTGACTGAACAGTACTTCTGCCTCCCTCCGTCACTCTTCCTCTCCCTTCATTTCTTCATATTCCAGACATAAGCATGTGGACTATAGGGCCAGATTACCTGGGTTCGAATCTGGCTATACCACTTAGGAGCTTTGCAATCTTGGGGAAGTTTCTTGATTTTACTGTGCCTCATTTTCTTTTCATCTGTATATTGCAGACAAGTATTGGGTCTTGTGTGAAAGGCTTCTGTAAAGACTAAATGTGTTAATGTGAGTACCTTTGATACAATAGCATCTGTCATATAAATGTTCAATAAATATCCACTATTATTCTTCTTACTAAGGGACAGAAATTTATTGTGGACGTTTGCAGGTTTTTTTTTTTTTTTTTTTTTTTTTTTTTTTACTTTCATCTTACTTTGCTCCAAAATAGGGAAGACCTTATTATCATTTTTCATCCTTTTCTTAAACTATGAATTTTTCCCTTTATCTACATTAACTTTGATCTATTTTGCTTTGTATTGACAAACCCAACTATGTTTTAAAATTACAGTGTTGCTCCCAAATTTAGAAGATCCCATTTGGTTTTGGCTCCTTATTTGATATCTGAGCACTCTTCTGACTGCCTAAAAAAGAAAAAGGAGGTAGTCTAACTTATTCTTCCTACCCCAGAGGAACTCCAAAGAATGTAAAAGCCTAGAGCCCTTGATACTACAAATGGATTTCTAGTGCACTAAATGAAAAAATAGCGATGGAAAGTAGAATAAAGACAAAAACTATCTCTAGAGCCTTTTCTTTTATGTCCTCTCCTAGTTTCTTCATTTGAGCTGACAGTGAGCCTATCGCCTATATAATATTCTGAAGTATTTTCCCTTTTATCAGTGCCAGTATCTGTTTCTTCCTGAATTTTCTAAGATCTAAGAGAGATAAGCATTTATGCTTAATTCACGATGTTAAACGTAAGTGAGTCAATTGATCCATTTCTTATTGGCTCCCTGTCTTTTCCAGTTATAAATCCCTTCCACTTCCCTCCCCTTCCCTTCCGTGGGTCTCTGTTTAGAGATGGCTTTGGTTGAGAAGATGGCATCCACCTGATGTAACTCATTCAGCTTTCTTTCCAACTCAGAATCCCCCAAGTGACTTCATTCGTCCTTCCCTCCTTCCGTTTTTATCTCAGAGGAAGAGATGTTCCTTTCCTTTTCTAAAACTAGCCCCTCTGTCAACACACTGAATCCTGTGGAAATAAACGAAGGCCAACCCCATGAGAAAAGCAAAGGTTATTTATTCTGAGCTTCTATAGCAAGAGACTCAGCCACCATCATTTGCATTTTGGCAGAGACTCAAGGGCTGGCAGAGTGGGAAAGCTTTGTAATGAGGAGAAATGAACACTACATGTCACTTTCCCTTTTGAGCCTCTGTGCCTTCGAAGGTCATCTGCGTTCTCCCAGAGTCCTGAGCTGAAGAACTTCATTCCACTTTGATTCTTCACTTTTTTGCCCCCTTGAGTCCTGAGCTGAAGAACTTCATTCCACTTTGATTCTTCACTTTTTTGCCCCCTTTCTCCAAACGAAAGTCCATTTCTGTAATGGGAACTTTGGCCTTTTATTGGAGTTACCAGCATTTCTGTTCGTTTGTTTGTTTCCCCGAAAAGATAAAAAGCTCCCTGAGAACAAGGAACCCAACTATCTGTCTCTCTTTGTGCCCCGTGCGGTCTCTCACACCAGGCTGAGCAGCTACCTTTTTTTAAGTGGGCAGTAGTTTTCATGAAAATATGAGTATAAATTACAGAAAGAATAGTGTTCATTGAGATAATATGTATTATTACATTACTTTATTATTCCTCCATAGTAGAATTTGCCTTAGATCGAACTGAGAATTATGAGAGAAGATACAATAGTTTATGGATTATTTATGTAAAGACTATCATGTAGAAATGAGTTAGAAAAAGAAACTTGCAGGGAGTTGTTAAAATGAAATAGAATAGTCCGATGCTATACTTTTTTTCTAACTATCATTGAATAAATAACTGTTAATGATGACTGGAAATGGAAGACAGCTTGATTTTAAGTGATGGAAAAGAGAAGTCTCCAAACACATTGAAATACAGATATTTTTATGCTTCTGAACTCTGCTCTCCTATGAGATGGCGTGTATTAATATTTTCATTTCACCGTTGAATACAGTAAGATTCAGATTTCCTGAACTATGAGATTTGATTAGCCCAATACCCGGAAAGTATTGTTTACATTCCACAGCTAAAATTGAAAAGATTGTGTTAAAAATAATGTTTCATCTTTAGCATTTAATATTTAAAGGAGGAAATCCGAGAGAGTGTGACACTCCCTGATGGTCTATAATTACCACTCTGAGAAGCAGCAGAAGCTAATTATTTCAAAGTTTTGATTTTAATGAAACTTAATATATGATTAATGATGTTGACATTTCCTGTCACCAGGTTTGTTCTCCAAAAAGATAATTTGAATGTGATATATATTTTTCAAAAAGTTCACCAAACCCTTATAAGCACAATCATACCTGATAATCATGAATAGTGTTGAAAACAAAAAGTATAGCTGTGTTTTCCACAGACAGCCTGTTTCAGCTGTCTTGTCAGGAAGGGACCCCATGTGTAATCATTCTCATAGTAACAGCCAAGAGCCCAACCTGAGCCTGAGGCAATAGGAACATTGATGGAGGGAGTGGAGTGGGAAGAAAACTAAAGAGAAAACTGGAGTTGATGTGCCCGATGGGTGTTCTTATATTTTGGTTATAGACCTGTAATTAGAAATTTTTCTAATCAGAACTTCTAGTTAAAGTAATTACCATGGTCACAAAGACTATATTGAGAAAAAGTTTTCAACAGAAAAATCTGTTAAAGAAGTCATAGGAACTCAGCTTCCAAAACCATAGACTTTAGACATTTAGAAGGTTGCAAGGTTGGAATGCAGCATTTCAGAATGGGTTTATGCTTCCGAGGGGATCTTTGAACTGTGAGTCTAAAAGCCATGGCAGCAAGCAATAAAAGATTCTGCAAACCAACCTGAACTACAATTCCAAAGCTAGTTTTCAGATATGACTCACCCAGGATGCAGGGATATGTTTGCAACGTGAAACTTAGGTTCAGACGACCTAGGATAGGTTTCCTGTTGTCCCTTCAGGCTGAGGAAGTCATCTCAACTCAGCCTCCGTACTCCTATTTACAAATTAATGAGAAGTTTTCTTCCATGCTGTAGTGAGACAGAAATAAGATAATGCATGTGTAGAAGATTGCAAAGTGCTTTACAAAGTGAGATATTATATGATTCGCTTATTTATTTATTTATTTGAGATGGCATTTTGCTCGTGTTGCCCAGGCTGGAGTGCAATGGTGTGGTCTCAGCTCACTGCAACCTCTGCCTCCCAGGTTCAAGTGATTTTTCGGCCTCAGCCTACTGAGTAACTGGGATTACAGGCACCCACCACTATGCCCGGCTAATTTTTGTATTTTTAGTAGAGACAGGGTTTCACCACGTTGGCCAGGCTGGTCTCAAACTCCTGACTTCAGATGATCCACCTGCCTTGGCCTCCCAAAGTGCTGGGATTACAGGTGTGAGCCATCATGCCCTGCCAATTCACCTATTTTTTGAGCCACACTCTCAAAGGTCAATAGCATCCAATGTGAGAAATGTCATTTTAAAAATATAATCTACTGCGTCATGAGGTCTATACTTTTATGAAAATAGAAGAGAAAATAGAAAGTATTATGCAGATGCTTTCTTATATTTACCTTGCAATTCTCAGAGCCATCACAAGCCACTGAGAGGCTTCAATGGTCTGGCCCTCACTGGGCAGCAGAGGTCAAGGTGAAGTGGGTGAGACATGCCCAAGAGCTCACTCAGGCTCTGCATCCGGGAGACCTGATTGTGCCTCTCAGCTCGTCTACCTGCTGTGCAAACTTGGTCATTTAAGCAGCCTTGGTTTGAGTGTAGAATGATGGTGACCATACTAGTACATATTCTGCAGAGTTTTATAAAAAAAAAAAAAAAAAAATGAATAACGGTGTGTAACTTGTTTGACCAAAACAGAGAAACATATAGATCAGAGATCCCTTCCTTCAAGGTTAATCTACAAAACTCATCATCTTAGATTTATCTCATTTAACTTTGCTTGTTTTATTGCATCCATATTTCCAAGTTATTTCACTACATCCTTGCCTTTTAAAACAACTAACTATGTAGGCAATTGAAAAACTAATATATACAGATGATAGTAATGTTAACAATTCAGTTTTACAATGAAACAGTCCCCCTCTTATTGCAGGCCGTGTCCCCTTGCCCAGAGGCAAACACTGTCCATACTTTCTTATATGTCTTCCCAGAAATGTGATTTTATATGTGGATATTGTATTGTACATGTCTATGTATCAGTCCCGTTTTTCTCACAGATGGGAGCATATAGACATGATGTACCACAAACAATTTTTTTCCACGCCTTTACGTATTAAGACATATAGATCCATGGTTGCATGGCACTCATTGTATGAATATCATATAAATAATTCAACTAGTCCTTTATTGATTTGAAAGACATTTAGGTTCCTTGGGGGTTTTGTTGTAAGCGTAACGACCGGTGCCACAATGTAGATCTTTATTGATCCTGGAACACGTTTAGCCTAGGTAGTAGAATATCTTTAAATTCCTAGAAATGGACTCGCTAGGTGTAAAGGTAGATGTGGTTTAATTGTGGATGGACAGATAGTACAAGCTGGATTCCAAAGGGTCTGTATCATGAATGTTATGATTACTTGTTTTCCCCGTGATTGTCAACATCACATATGATCAAATTCTTTATCTTTGCTAATCTGATAAAACAAAAAATTGTATTTTTAAAAATTATGAGGAGTGTTGAAAATCTCACATGTTTATGAGACATGTTTACTTCTTCACCTGTGGCTTGCCTATTCGTGTCCTTTGCATACATAGGAGAAATATGGTTTGATAGAGGATTCAGTAAAATATCAACACATTAGACCAATACAGTAATCAAAATAACTATTGTATTAGTAACAAAATATCATCACTCACAGAGCACATCTAATTTATCAGAGAGATATAATTAGATTTTGGAGCCTTTCTTTTTCATCATGCTAGAAATATCAATTTGTAGGAGATTTTCATAGGCAGTTATTAATGTTTTACTTTCATAGAACATTGAAAATTGATTATTTGTGCATATATAAGGTGAACTTTCACTGTGAGCTCTTTGCTTCAATAATTGTAACATTTACTCTATAAGATGAATCAGGACTGTCCCTTATTGTAAATGATGTACTTTATTCTGAGCACTCTTTTAGAAATATTGCAGTCTGGGATATTCAATCATTTGGCTGGATGTAGCTTCTATGCAGATGCTTTCTTATTCTTGCCACGCAATGCTCGGTGATGCTGTTTACTAGTAACTGAAGTTAGAGTCAACTATCATATTTTGACTTGATTTTCACATTATTTAGTCTCCAGGCAGATCTTGGTAGTCCGTTCTTACTACAAAAGGATCTACAACTACATCTCCAAATGGTGTGGACTGTGGTTCATGACAAATGATCAGTTTTTGGATATTATTTGGTGTTATGACAGCTATCACTTATTGTGTATCTATAATATACCAGCCACTAAAAGGACCCAGTGCTATCTCATCGATTCTTATACTAAGGCAGATATTGTGATACTAATTTCATAGATGAAATAAATTTAAACATTATTAAATAAGCTACCCTACTTAAGGGGTCAAGCTGGGTTCCATTAGGGAGGAAAAACTCTTTCATTGACCTCTTGGTTTCAGTGGCAGCAGCCCTGAATATTGAACTGACAAAAAATAGGATAACAGGAGAAAAAGGTTTATTTCATATGCGTATGGATGGTGTCTCACAGAAATAAAAACTGTAGAGAGGTGGTCAGACCCAAACACTTGGATACTAATTTTACAAAAGGGCAATTCTTATCCTTTGCATACATAGAAGTATGGATGCAAATTTGTGGAGAAATAACAAGACAAAAAGAATTTTGAGCTTCTAGAGGAAGTACATTGTGGAAAAATAAATGTATGTGAGAAGCTACTGGAAGATAAGGGTAATTTAGTAAAGTTTGTTTCTACAGTCCCATCTTTCTGCCTACTTTCTGTACTGTTCATGGCCATGAAAGTCCCCTGGGAAAAAGGATTCATGGCAGTCCTCGTTTCTCAGAAGTTTCTGCTCTTAGTCAGATAAGGGAGGTTCCAAGAAGGTTTCTTTCATCTCAAAATAGTCTGTATGCCAAAGTGGCGTATTTTGGGGTGGCATATTCTGATTCCTTTCCATTTAAATCCAGCTTTGACTGGCTGACCTGATTTTTGTGCTCCCAGGGTCAAGTCAGGGCTGCTGCGATGAGGGCTGCCTACCAAAGGGCAGAGTGCTGCCACGGTGTCTGCTACGTTATCCAACACACCGCATGCCTCCACGGCCCAGAGAAGCTCATTTCATGGGGTTTCCTGTAGCACACGTCTTGCTATCAGTCTCTGCCTCAGTGTTTTTCTTTTATTTTATCCAATAACATGAGCATCTTCAATCGTTAGACTTCAGTTGCTGATGCATACCCCCCTTAATTTCCTGAACCTTCTGGGATGGGATGGAAATGTATAGTAGGTATAGATTCAGGTTTTATGAGAGTAGATGAAGTATCTTATATCCCAGAAATGAGCTCCAGGAAGACATGTTGATTCTGAATCACTATAGCCCCTCACAAAGCTTGCCCATACAATACTGTATCCCAGGTCGTGGCACTGGGCTTCTCTCTGGATTTCCCCACCTTGAAACTTTTTCCGCATATACTGTTGGTCAGAGTGTAGATTAGTACAGCCACTATGGAGAACAGTATAGAAGTTCCTCAAAAGCTAAAAACATATAGTTATTTACCATATGATTCAGCAATTCCACTACTGGGTATATATCTAAAAGAAAGGGAATACAATGTATCAAAGAGTTATCTCCATGCCCACATGTATTGCAGCACTATTCACAGTGGCCAAGATATGAAATCAACCTGAGTGCCCATCAGTGGATGAATAAAGTAGACGTGGTATGTATGTATGTGTGTGTGTGTGTGTGTGTGTGTATGTACAATACGATATTATTCAGTCATAAAAAGGATGAAATCCTGTAATTTGTAGCAACATGGGTGGAACTGGAGGCCATCATGTTAAATGAATTAAGCCAGCCACAGAGAGACAAATATCGTATGTTCTCACTCATATGTGGGAACTGAAAATGTGGATTTCATGATGATATGGAGTAGATTGGTGGTTACTAGGGGCCAGGAAGGAGAGAGGGGACAAAGTGGGAAAACGGTTATAAATGGATTTATTACCATTGAACCTTACACTTAAAAATGGTAAAAATGGTAAATTTCAAAAGGTTGTTTTTAGAAAAAGAAACTCCCCTAACCAGTCCCTGGTACACTCCTGCCCTCGTCCTCTGGGAGACCATGGTGCTGAGGTCTCCAGGTGTTTCCCTAAGGACCCACCAGAGGCATTGCCCAGAGGACAGAGACCTTCCCAGTGAATGCATTGCTGACTGTTGAAACTTTTCCATTGGTTTCACTACTCAAAAAAAGAAAAAAATTTGCAAGCCTTTAAGATATAAATCCTTGCACTGCATTTTCTTATAGCCCAAATTCATCTGAAGGCTTGGGTCGGGAGATTGTTTTTGTACATTAAATAGGGGTTGACTTTGAGATCCTGCAGGATCCTCTGCTTTGTTATGTACGAAGCTCTGCTACTCCTGACAGTCAAGTCATCTGCTGCCTGAACAGCTCCATCTTTTGACAACCCCTCTTGCAGCAACTTCCACCCTCTGCTGTGGTCGTTCCAAATGTTTTCCTGGGCCCTAAAAGCACCAAGCTCTCTCAGCCTCAGTGCCTCCCTGTCCATTGCTTTCTCTGCTGGTTACCATCTCTTGGGTTTCCTCCTTGTCTCTATCTCTATCTCTTGTCTCTTCCTCCTTGTCTCTATCTCTTGGGTTTCACCTGAGACAACCCCTCCTGCAGGAGACATGCTCCACTCACCTTGCTCCCTGTTACGTTACTGTCCTGGGTGCTACCACATTGCCCAGAGCTGGCCTCTCTTATAGTACTTGGTATCTACGAGTGAACATCAAGTATTAGTTTTTCCAGTAATGTAACCAGTCTTCGTAGGAGGCTTATTTTACAAAATTAGTATCACGGAGTCATTGAAAATTCCCATTAGAAATGTGGACTAGAAACACTTCAGACTTTAGCTCAGTCCATAATATTGAGCTGAGCCACTTGATAAAAGCTCTTTGGGAGTTTAGTTGTCTTTCCTTTTATATTATTATTTGTAAAAGGCATTGCACTGGTCATCAGAGAAATGCAAATCAAAACCACATTGAGATACTATCTCACGCCAGTTAGAATGGCGAGCATTAAAAAGTGAGGAAACAACAGATGCTGGAAAGGATGCGGAGAAATAAGAACGCTTTTACAATGTTGGTGGGAGTGTAAATTAGTTTAACCATTGTGGAAGACAGTGTGGCAATTCCTTAAGGATCTAGAGCCAGAAATACCATTTGAGTGGAGATGACCAGAAGCTGGTGCTGCACAGAGGACAAGGACCTCAGAAAAAAGCTCGAGGTGTTGATACAGAGTGGGTTGGCAAGTGGCAGCTGAAAAGGACACAGCCCCCCAGGAATGGATGAGGTGGAGGATAAGAGGAGGCTTCAGGACTCACCTTCACATAAACACCAAATTTAAAAATTGTTGTAGGAAAAAGGCCGGGCACGGTGGCTCAAGCCTGTAATCCCAGCACTTTGGGAGGCTAAGGCGGGTGGATCACCTGACGTCGGGAGTTCAAGAGCAGCCTGGGCAACATGATGAAACTCGTCTCTATTAAAAATACAAAAATTAGCCAGGTGTGGTGGCAGCCGCCTGTAATCCCAGCTATTTGGAAGGCTGAGGCAGGAGAGAATCACTTGAACTTGGGAGGCAGAGGTTACAGTGAGCCAAGATCACACCACTGCACTCCAGCCTGGGCGACAGAGTGAGACTCTGTCTCAAAAAATAACTAAATAAAACAAAAAATGTTCAGGAAAAAAATTATTGAAGAAAATTGAAAAGAAATAGGAGTAGGAAGAAAACCAGGAGAGGGCTTTATCTGAGAAACACCCTTTAAAGGGACTCTCAAATGCCACACTCAAATCAAGTGAGACTGAAAGTTGCTCTGAAGCAGAAATTCTGTCTTGCCAATGATGGGCTCTTTGGCCATGGCAGCTGGTTGGGTGGCAGGTTGATTCGGGAGACATATTGGTATCTTTGGCTTTGTATTCTTACCTGAAATGCCTAATAAAACCTCGGAGGCAGAAAGTAGTTCTTTACTACTCTTTGAGTGAGAGGAATACTTCCAAGCATCTCTGGTTCTCGAGAACTGTTTTTTTATATATATATATATCAAATGTACTGTGCAAACTACAACTCATCACTGTGTTTTAAGGATGGCCATGTGCATAAAACTATATAACTGTTTTATATATATGTAGAACACATAAATATGTGGAACACATAAATATGTAGAACACACATGTAGAGCACACATGTAGAACACACAAACATGTAGAACACGTGTGAACACATGTAGAACTCACATGTAGAACACATACATGTAAAACATATATGTAGAACATACTTGTGTAGAATACGCATATATATGTAGAACACATATATGTAGAACATATATATATATACACACACTTTCATCTTGGTAATCTAGAAAAGGTTGTGTCCTCTGCAGAATCACAAGGATGGTTCTTAGTACAAAAACCAACACCCACTCCTAATAGTTTTCTTTCTAGTTGTTAATGATTGACTATTTAGTTACATCTTTATTCCTTGATAAAATTTTTTTTTTTTTTTTTTTTTTTTTTTTGAGACGGAGTCTCCCTCTGTCGCCCAGGCTGGAGTGCAGTGGCCGGATCTCGGCTCACTGCAAGCTCCGCCTCCCGGGTTCCCGCCATTCTCCTGCCTCAGCCTCCCGAGTAGCTGGGACTACAGGCGCCCGCCATATCGCCCGGCTAGTTTTTTTGTATTTTTTTTTAGTAGAGACGGGGTTTCACCGTGTTAGCCAGGCTGGTCTCCATCCTCTGACCTCGTGATCCGCCCGTCTCGGCCTCCCAAAGTGCTGGGATTACAGGCTTGAGCCACTGTGCCCAGCTCCTTTTTTTTTTTGGCTTTTGTTTTTAGCAATCGGGTCTCCTCTGTCACCCAGGCTGGAGTGCCGTGGTGCAACCGTGACTCCCTGCAGCCTTGACCTCCTGGGCTTAAGCCGTCTTCCCACCTCAGCCGATGCATGCCACCACACCCAGCTAATTTTTTTCTCTCTACCTAGAGAGGCAAGATCTTGCTATGTTGCCCAGACTGGTCTTGAACTCCTGGGCTGAAACAATCCCCTGCTTAAGCCTGCCAAAGGGATGGGATTACAGGCATGAGCCACCGTGCCTGGCTCTTGATAGAATTTTTAATATCAAGATGGTTATTCTTCTCTGGAGTAAGAACATTTCAGGATAAAATAATTTACGTTTCGAAAGTTAAAATTCCAAGTGCGCTGAACTTCATATGGCAGATGATGACAATTAGACCACAAACTACAACTCATCAGTGTGTTTTAAGCATGGCCTTTTTGCCTCCTAGTAAATTGGAAATGTACAGCTCTGTTGTAACATTTTCAAGGAGTCAGCATATTTGAAATTCTCTGTCTTGAGTTTTATTATTTGGAATTAGCTTCATTTAAAACTGTTAAAAATAATGAGGGGCTGTTCAGCACATTGTTCTGTTCTAGGGCTAATACAAGGAATTGCAGCTCACTATACTTTAAGTTTGGAATAGCAGTCAGTAAAGAACTCTATATTGTCAAAATATTATTCTATTTACTCATTTACTGAAGAAATACATCAACTGAGCTATGCAGTTATATATGTTTAAAAAAAAAAAAAACTCATATAAAAGATGGAGACTGGTGCAGTGGCTCATGCCTGCAATCCCAGTACTTTGGGAAGCCAAGGTGAGAGGCTCCCTTGAACCTAGCTGTTCAAGACCAGCCTGGGCAACATAGTGAGACCCTGTTTCTATAAACAGTTAAAAAAAAATTAGCACTAGGCGTGGTGGCTCATGCTTGTAATCCCAGCACTTTGGGAGGCTGAGGCAGGTGGATCACGAGGTCAGGAGATCGAGACCTGGCTAACACGGTGAAACCCCATCTCTACTAAAAATACAAAAACTTAGCCAGGCATCGTGGTGTGCACCTGTAGTCCCAGCTACTCAGTAGGCTGAGGCAGGAGAATCACTTGAACCCAGGAGGCGGAGGTTGCAGTGAGCCAAGATTGCGTCATTGCACTCCAGCCTGGGCAACAGAATGAGACTCTGTCTCAAAAAAAAAAAAAAAAAATTAAGTCAGATGTGGTAACACACACCTGTAGTCCTAGCTACTTGGGAGGTAGGGAGGTCAAGGCTGCAGTGAGCTGTGATCATGCCACTGCACTCTAGCCTGGGTGACAGAGTGAGACCCTGTCTCAAAAACAAAACACAACAACAACAACAACAAACTTATATAAAAGATGGAAAGAAATAGCTAATAACCAAAAGAGAATATAAGCAAATATCAAGATCTTTTTTTAGCAGTGCAAAGTTTCAAGCAGAGAATGGGCTGTGGTTTTTAATTGTAGGTTTTCCTAAGCCAGAAGGAGGGATGGGGGAGGATTTAAGGCTTATCTGACAGGAGTATATGTTAGGATCTTTAAATAAACGATATCTTTTCTCATTTTGACTAGACTGAGTCAGTTAACTTATCCACATACAAACAGGGACTGGGAATCCAGTCCCTGACTCTTATGACTGTAGCATGACCCTGTGTTTTCACCTAAAGGAAGAACAACTTTGAGCCACAGTACCTTTATTTTTAGTATGCATACACTTAGCAGATACTTTGGACTTTCAGATACCAAAGTCCTTCCCAGCAAATGCTTTTGAAAAAGCAGGGCATGAACAACCTGAGTAATTTTATTTCTGATCAGAACAATGTGAGGCCAGGCACATGGGCTCATACCTGTAATCACAGCACTTTGGGAGGCTGAGGGGGGAGGATCATTTGAGGCCAGGAATTCAAGACCAGCCTGGACAACATAATGAGACCCTGTCTCTAAAAATTAGGGGGATGTGGTGACACATGCCTGTAGTCCCAACTACTCGGGAGGCTGAGATGGGTACATCACTTATGCCCAGGAGTTCGAGGTTACAGTGAGGCATTATGGCACCACTGCACTACAGCCTGGGTGACAGTGAGACTCCAGCTCTAAGAATAATAAAAAGAAAAGTAAATGCTATGTGACTATAATAAAATAAGAATTTCTGACTTACAACTGGCTTTTGAAGTAATTTAAGAGCTTCCCATAAGTTCTGAGAACGCTGGGATGGCAGGGAAGGTGTAGGTCTCTGGATGTCTTCTGCCTATTCTGATTACTCCAGGTTACAAAAGCCCTCGAGGTCCAGGCATTGGGAAATGTGTAAGCTGTAGCAAGGGCTAGAATTTGTAGAGGACCAGAGTCCATGTTTGCCAGCATGGAAGGGTTCAAATTCAATTTAAAAAAAAACAAAAAACTTGAACCCAGCAGGCGGAGGTTGAAGTGAGCCGAGATTACGCCACTGCACTCCAGCCTGGCGACAGAGCAAGACTGACTCTCTCTCTGACTCTGACTCTGACTCTCTCTCTCTCTCCTCCTCCCCCTCCCCTGTCCCCCTCTCCTCCACCCCTTCCCTCCCTCCCTCCCTCCTCCACCCCCTTTCTCCAGCCCCTTTCTCCCCCTGTATATGTATATATCTCACCATGCAGGCTTAACACCCTTACCTATGGAGTCAGCCCACTCACCATCATTTAGACCCCTGCTTTACAGTTACAGCACATTGGTGTATAAAAAGTTATTTTAGAATGTAGTAAGACTGGAAAATAATAAACTAGAGTTTGTGCTTACTTTTATGGATGACATAGGACCACTTACTGGAGGTGGAGGATGTTTTCTAGCCTCATGCTTGATACACATTTCATAGCTCTTGTAACCACCCCATGGGTTCTTCTTGCTACCCAGATAAAGCCAATTTATCGAGACATGGGAATTGCAATAGAGAAAGAGTTTAATACACATAGAGTTGACTAAACAGGAGACCACAGTTTTATTATTACCCAAATCAGCCTCTCTGAAATTCAGAAACTAGGGTTGTTTAAAGCTATTTAGGCAGGCAGGAGCCTAACAAATGCGGAATAATGATTGGTTTGGGACAGGGATGAAATCACAGGGAGTTGAAGCTGTCCTCTTGGGCTGATTCAGTTCCTGGGTGGTGGCCACAAGACCTGATCAGCCAGTTAACTGGTCTGGGTGGGACCAGCTGGTCCATCAGAATGCAGAGTCTGAAAAATACTCAAACATCAATTTTAGGTTTTATAGTAGTAGTGTTATCTATGGGAGGAATTGGACATGTTAGGAATCTTTTGGCCTCTGGCTGCCTGACTCCTGAGCCATAATTCTTAATCTTGTGGACGATTCGTTAGTTTTACAAAAGTGGTGTGGTCCTCAAGCAAAGAGGGGGTTTGTTTTAGGGAGGGGCTGTTACCATGTTTACTTCAAAGTTAAAACTATAAACTAAATTTCTTCCAAAATTAGTTCAACCTACATGTAGAAAAGAACAGAGCAGCTTGGAGATTAGAAGCAAGATAGAGTTGGTTAGGTCATATTTCTTTTGCTGTCACAATTTTTGCAAAGGTGATTTCACGCAAAGTATGCACTTTACAAACTTTGCTTTTAGCAAAATAATTGAAATCACTTTTGCTTAGCATGCAAACTCATTTTTTAATGGAAATTCAGTACTGGCTTTGATCATTCTAATGAAATCATCTTGCTTTTTACTCACCTGAGTTGACGTTATCTGGATTAATTCATTATTTTGGATTTGGACTGAAAGCTCTTTTTACATTTTAACTGGCTGTCATTTGCCTCAAAGTAGTGGTGAAGGGTGCCTCTTTAAATGCATTTACAACCTATTGCTTTGTTGTGAAGGGGAGGGTAAAACTGAAATTGGTCATGTTTCCTTCTCTCTGTGTCAAAATTGTATTTTCCATTTCATGCATCTGGTGAAGATAAAGATTTTGATGCTTGACTGCAAATGTCTGACTCTGCAGGGATGTACTTCCTCTCTTTTTTGAAACTATAATGATTTCACAGCCTCCTGCCTTGAACACACTACATTTGTTAACTTTATTTCTTGTTTCAGCAAGTCATGTGTGACTTTTCTGCTTCTTCCTTGCCTGCCATAATCATCTTCTGACCATCTGGGAAACCTCTGATCCTCTATGCAGAGTCCATTTAAACATTTTAGTATTAGAAGAGTGAAAATCTTGTAAAAATGTGAAATTTTTTTTTCTGTTGTTACACTGGGAGCAAGAATAAAATGTTTAAAATGCTTTCCTGCTGAGTAAGAATTTTAGAGATGACAGGCTCGCGTGCAGAATTCTGAATGGGGACAGCAGTTCCTATGCACCTAGGGAATTTGAGAGAGGCTGCAGGCATTGTCAGCAAAAGGGACTGGAGTGATTTGTTATATTCCCTTTATTTTCAGAATAACTCCTGATAAATATTAGAGAGGCATATTCACTTTTCAAGGCAGTGGAACAACCTGCATGTATTTTGGGGACAATTCTTAGAAGGGATTTCTGTTTTAAAATCAAGACATTAGCCTTTGGGATGTCAGATTCCTATTGATAAATTGAGGAAAGTGACTATCGGGTGTCACCTTTGGAAACTACCAAAAAAAAAAAAAAAAAAAAAAAACCGAAAAACAAGTTACCTAAAGGGAGAGTAATGAAAATAACTGAGGATATAAATCACCCAGCCTCAGTTTTATGAGCCACACATGTGACTTTTATATTTCCATTAATCACAAAGCTCATGATTTAATGGTACAAATATCAGCAACGGCCACCTGGAGTTATTTTTTTTTTTTCTTCTCTATTTTCAGTTTCTTCCTTCATCTGTTTTGTTTTCTTTTTATTAAAGAATAAAGCATTTCTTTTTTAGCAAAGATTTATGTTAAATAATTATAATAATAATAATTTTCTGTAGTCTTAGTACATATTTTTGTTCATTCAACAAATACTTATTGACTAAATGCCAGGCATGGTTAGACATTATCTAGTGGGAGAGAGAGAGAGAATGCCTGCCCTTGTGGAGCTTACAGTCTAGTGGGGAAGACAGATAATAAACAGTAATACAGACAGGTAGATAAATAGATATATACATACATACACACATACATACATATATACATATGTATTAGTCTGCTGATGTAAAGAACTACCTGAGACTGGGTAGTTTACAAAGAAAAGAAGTTTAATTGACTCATAATTCTGCATGAGTGGGGAGGCCTCAGGAAACATACTCATGGCAAAAGGCATGTCTTACATGGCGGCAGGAGAGAGAGAGTGAAGGAGGAAGTGTCATACTTTTGAACTATCAGATCTTGTGAGAACTTGTTCGCTCTCATGGGGACAGAAAGGGGAAATCCACCCTCATGATCCAGTCACCTCCCACCAGGCCCCACCTCTGACAAGTGGGGATTACAATTCGAGATGAGAGTTAGGTGGGGACACAGAAGCAAACCATATCACATAGATATATAGCTGATAAATAGACAAATGTTAGAAAGTGATAAAAGCTGTGAAAAGAAGAAAGTGTAGCACAGAAATCAACAGGAAGAGAGAGCAGCTGTGGGCATCTTTAAATGGGGTATTCAGACAGCCCTGACAGAGTCTGTGGATTTGGGTCAAAGACTTGAAAAAGGTAGATACCTGGGAAAGAGGGTTCCAGGTGGAAGAAGGGTGGTGACATGGCTGGCATATTTGACGAGTAACAGGAGGACTGTGCAGCCAAGGCAGAGTGAACAAACGTACATTACATGAGATCATTTATACCAAGAATGTGTGGCATGCCTAGTGCCTGGCGCAGTCAACACTCCAAAGCTGTGAAGCCCTGGCTCTGCCTTCAGCCAGCTTTCACCCCAACCCCACCCATCACACATGCAGACACTTCTAAGGTAACCCAGGGCTGGTGGCTTCTAGGTAGTCTGTGGAATTTTTGTAATGTTGACATGTGTTGTGGTAATGCCTGTGGCTTTCATCCTGCTACTTTACGTTGTACCATCTCACTGGTGTTTTGGTGAGCAGGGCGTCTTTTTACCTGTTAACTACAGTGAGGTTTTACAGTGAAAAAAGAGAGTCCCTACACGATTGTGTCGGGGTAAAGAGAGAACTTTCCCTTCACCCTCTAAGGGATTGTTTAAAAATCAAGTCACAAAAGGTTAATTGGAGAAAAGGTGTAAACATTTATAAACGTGCACACAAGGGAGAATCACAGAGTGATTACCCCAACCACCAATGGGGTGTAGAAGCTTATCTATCATCTTGATGTACAGAAAAAATGGGGGTTCAAAAACAGGTAATCGTGGCAGAGCAGGTTATTGGAGGGAGAGAAGAGGAGGCCTGGCTAGCAAAGGTAGCAGCCCTGAAAAAGAATAGATGGGGCTGGGCGCGGTGGCTTACACCTGTAATCCCAGCACTTTGGGAGGCCAAGGCGGGTGGATCACCTGAGGTCAGGAGTTCAGGATCAGCCTGGCCAACATGGTGAAACCCCATCTCTACTAAAATATACAAAATTTAACTGGGTATGGTTGCAGGCACCTGTAATCCCAACTACTTGGGAGGCTGAGGCAGGAGAACCCCTTGAACCTGGGAGGCAGAGGTTGCAGTGAGCCGAGATCATGCCATTGTACTCCAGCCTGGGCAACAAGAGTGAAATTCTGTTTAAAAAAAAAAAGAGAGAGAGAGAGAAAGAATAGATGATAAATGTGGTTTTTTGGTTTTTTTTTTTCTTAGACCTTTAAAGGTGTCAAACTCTCCATTACTTTTTTTTTTAGAGTGGGGCAAGGGGAGGCCTGGCTGCATCAATTTAGATTTTCTGTAGGTGTCAACGTCCCCCATAAAAGGCAGCTTTGCAGAATTACCTCTGTTTGCTGGGTCTCTGAGCAAGCAGTCTCAAAATATGTCAAAGAAATACATTTTGCGGTAAAGTATTTTCATTTCTTTCGGTTGACAATAGACTGTTTTGTCCTACTGCAAATAGCAGATCTCTGATGAGAGGGAATTTTGAGAATCTGGGAATCAGTTTCAGAACCTCTGATGAGAGGGAGTGTCTCCTGCATCCTTTTCTCAGTCTTTGAAGTAGTGGTTTCAGCTTAGCTGCATGTTAGAATCACCTGGAGAGCTTTAAAGAAAATATTGCTACCCAGGCCCCACCCCAAATCAATGAAATCCCAACCTCTGGAAGTGAGACTTGCTATTAGATTTTAAGCTCCCCGGGTGATTCTAATGGATGCCAGGGACGAGAACTCCCACTGGTCACCGAGGTTGATGCTAAGTATATTTATTTTTTTCTTGTGATCCGTTGGCTCCTGTCTCTTCATGTTATCATGTCTCAAAGGCTCAGAAGACCTTGGAACTCTCTGCAGCACTTCTCAATCTTCTCATTCCAGCTCTATCGGTGACTGGTTCATAGACTCCAGGTCCAGAAGCAGAGCTGGCTCATGACCAAGCTTTGCTGTGTGCAGCGGCCTTCTCAGATGCTTGTTCTGGGCAACCACTCTTTAGATGGTGCCCCGCAGGGCTCTGAAAGCGGAGGGCGTCCTTCAGCACCCCCTTTCCTGAAGTTGTAGCCAGCTCTGCCCGGCTGCCTCCGCCGCTTCATGGCATCAGCCAACCATAATGCTTCCATTTTCATCAGGAGGCTTATGCATAAACTTATATTTAAACTGCGGTCAGAAAAATGTCTACAAGTAGATATTTGAGCTGTAGTTCATGTTGCACCGTTCAACATGAACCCCCTGATTGACCCACTTCTAAAAAATCACCTGCAATACAATACCACCAATAAATGGATGTTAATTTTTTTGTATTTACATTTTAAACCTAGTCATACATCTCAGTGTGCGTGTGTTGTAAATCAAAGATGACCGAGGCAAGTCGCAATTATTTTAAGAGGTTTATTTGCCAAGATTAAGGACATGCCTGGGACAAAAGAACACAAAATCATAGGAAAAATCTGTGGTCTGTGCTTTTTTCCAAAGAGAATCTGGGGACCTCAATATTTAAAGGGAAAAAAACAGGTAATGGGGGAGAGAGGAAGAAGAAAAATCTTTTTAAAGAAGGGTAGATAAAAGTGGCAAGAGGCTGCATCCTTTTTAGTCTTGGATCAGCATTTTCTGAATCTACATTTTACATGTGAGAGAGGGTAGAGGAATAGTCACTTATGCATTCAACTTGTGCTCAGTGAATCTGCATTATTACATAACATAAAATAAACAGAGGGTAGAGGAGGCAGTAAGACAGGCATTTGTTTCAGGTGAGTGGAAGGATGACTTTTGAGTTCTGTCCTTTGTCCCACACCTGTGAAGATCAGGGATCAGTTTACACGGTCAGGGTGAAATTCAACAGAACTGCTTTAGGGTAAAGATCTTGAGACCCACTAGGAATTTCCTTGTGGGAAAATTGTGAGGGAGGTATATACCCTTTTATCTCTGTAGCTATCTTAGGAACAAAATGGGGCTGGGGACAGGTTTGCATGACCCAGTTTCCAGCTTAACTTTTCCCTTTGGCTTAGTGAGTTTGGGGTCCCAAGATTTATTTTCCTTTCACAGTAGATGTACACATATACACTTATGGATGGGTATTGGTAAGTATCAGTATTTATTTCTAGTGACTACATATAATCTTTCCAAATAATCAGTCTGGAGGTCAGCCGAACTTTGTTAGACTCTTTTTTCATGCAATTGTGTGTTTTAATGGAGGTGAGAGAAGTTAACATGATACTGTGTTGATGGTGTTTTAATTGAAGCTCTGGGATCTTTTCCCTGGCAAAATAAAAAGTGGGTGATTCAGTATTGTCTTGAGGTCATTTTTAGTTAATTTTGCTGGTCCGTGATATTTAAAAACAACCACAAACAACCCTGGGAACTGCAAGTTAGGCTGGAAACTCCCATGTTCGAAGAGGGCTTTTCGGGAGCCCTTCCTGCCCCACCTCTGCTCATAGTCCATTTCCCTCAGTGACATCAGGGCAGAGAGAAATCAGCAAGGCAGAGTCACTCACCTCCACCCCTTTCCCCAAGACATCCCAACACTAGGTGTAATTTCATGATTTAATCTCTCCTACCTCTGTGCTAAAAAAAAAAAAAAAAAAAAAAAAAAAGTATTGCTTTTCTCTATCCCTTTCTTCCCTTTTCTCGATCCCTTTCTTCCCTTTTCTTTGTCCCTTTCTTCCCTTTTCTCTTCTTGTTCCCCCTTTTTGAAGTAAAACTAACATTCCCACAATTTTAAAAAGTTATAGGCTAGATGAGGTGGCTCACGCCTGTAATTCCAGCACATTGGGATGTCAAGGCAGGAGCATCACTTGAGCCTAGGAGTTCAGGACCAGCCTGGGCAACATAGTGAGAGACCCCATCTTTAAAAATATATATATTAAAAGCCCAAAAAGTTATCCTTTTTCTTGGCCAGCGCACTTGACATTTCCCTTTGGTAGGCATTGTACATCTCACGTAGAGATTCACAAGGTACAAGATAGTTGCAGGAACCAAGATGCAAACTAAGAAACCAGTTAGCCTAACACAGTGTCGGGGCTTGCCGGTTGCAGAGCTCTCCTTCTTTCTCCTGTCGGGACACTTGTTTGGCAGCTGGCCCAAGAGTGTCCAGGTTCTGGTAGTGCCCGCTGGCAGCATTTGGCAGGTGTGACAGCAGAGTAGTCTGAAAAATAGCAAATCTGGCCTCTGTTCCCCCAGGAGGAACACGGTGGGACTCAGGGTGTTGGCTTTGTAGAAGAACATGCCCTCTGCAGGCCGTCTCACCTCTGGTCCTCTTTTTATCCTGGGCAAAGAAGCGTTTTAATCCCAGCCTGTCTGAGCACTGCCCTTTCTTCTACACTCACACTCTTCTTCACAGACCCAGGGCACGTCATTTTGTCCCACACAGTGCCATTATGACTCCCTTTTTGTTTTTCTTATGTGAGCCACTTTTAAAAAATATTCCAGTGTTCCTATTCTAAACCTCTTCTCCCCTTTCAAGCTGCGGATAAAGGTACCAATATAAGCATAGTTTTTATGCCTCCTTGACTGGGTACCCAGTACTGTGTTCCTAGTACTGCATTCCCATGAGCAGTAGCATTCAGAGGCATTGAGGAGCAAAGGGAAAGTGACTTGTCACTGATCCCCCATTGAAAGGGATGACATCCCGGTTAGGTTGACAGGCTCTCAACCCTTCTTCTTCTCGGTGGAACATTTCTTTGGCATTTTTCTCAGAAGTCTCATGAATGCCCTGGAATAGAGAATAGAGTTTATTTTGAACATGGAACATGGCCAGGTTGGTGGTGGTATTTTTTTTTTCCTTTGAAATGAGATTCTTAGCTATGGACCTATTTCTTTTTTAACTACCTTCTGACCTAGTTCATAATATTACCGCCAGAAGCAGAACTAACAAAGAACATTATTCTTGTTTAAAGAGATTGAACAAGTAATAGGACATAGAGTTTTAAAAGAAAATCACCATTCATTTTGAGATGAGATAACTTGCCTCAATTTGAACTTCTCTTTACAATTGTTAGGGATGTAGGAAAGGGAAAAGACTTACATTTTTCTAGAGAAAAAGTATTTACAAATTCTTGAATATTTCCCAATTACAGATTTTTTTATAAAAATAACTTGAAGTGTATATGTTAAATAATTTGAAATTATTAAATGTTATGCACATGTATGTTCATTTGCAATAGCAAAGACATAGAATCAACCTAAATGTTTATCACTAGTGGAGGCCAGGTGCAGTGGCTCATGCCTCTAAGCCCAGCACTTTGGGAAGCTGAGGCAGGTGGATCACCTGATGTCAGGAGTTTGAGACCAGCCTGGACAACATGGAGAAACCCCGTCTCTACTAAAAATACAAAAAATTAGCCAGGCATGGTGGTAGGCACCTGTAATCCCAGCTACTTGGGAGGCTGAGGCAGGAGAATTGCTTGAACCTGGGAGGCAGAGGTTTCAGTGAGCCAAGATTGCACCATTGCACTCCAGCCTGGGTGAAAGAGCAAGACTCTGTCTCAAGAAAAAAAAAAAAAAAAGGTAGACTGGATAAAGAAAATATGGTGCATATACACCATTTAATACTATACAGCCATAAAAAAGAATGAGATCATGTCTTTGGCAGGGTCATAGGTGGAGCTGGAGGCCATTATGCTTAGCAAACTAACACAGGAAGAGAAAACAAAATACCACATGTTCTCACTTATAAGTGGGAGCTAAACGATGAGAACACATGGACACGAAGAGGGGAGCAGCGGACACTGGGGCCTACATGAGAGTAGAGGGTGGGAGGAGGCAGAGGATCAGAAAAAATAACTAGTGGGTAGTAGGCTTAATACCTGCGTGATGAAATAATCTGCACAACAAACCCCCATGACACAAGTTTACCTATGTAGCAAACCTGCACTTGTAACCCTGAACTTAAAATTATTAAATGTTAAATAATTTAAAATTATTCAATAATTAATAAAGTTTATATATTACCTCAGTGTTAATATAGAATTATTATCTAATTATTCCTCTAACCAGAGATGATTACATGGCATAAAATGAGAAAAATTAAAGTTGAATAGAGGTTTCAAAAACATCTCGTATAACCTTCTCCCCAGTTCAGGAGACCTGTTCTTCCAGCCTCAACCGACAGTCATGAAGGTGCCCGCAATAGTGGACGGGGCTCTGCCAGGAAAGAAAGTGCTCCAGTAACAGAGCGCACTGTTCCCCGAAGGAGCCCCTCCACTGTTGGAGGTCTCTGTTATAAGCTATATGGGGCACAAAATGGCATCTTTGAAATTTGCTGCCCCCAAAATGGGCACTCATTTTAAGCGTGCTTCGTGCTTAAAATACAGTAAATCATTTAATGCTCAAATACGAATGACAACTGGCTTTTATTACATAATAACCACGTGCTAGGCACTGTGTTAAGCACTTTACGTTTATTATGGCATTTACTCCTTACATAAATTCTGCGGAATACAATTTCCCCCTCCTTTTTCCCCACAAGGAAACAGATATAGAGGACTTAAGTAACTTACGCAAGGTCACTATGGTAGAAAATGACTGACCCAGGATTCAAGCCCAGGCCTATTTGACTTCAGGAACCAAGCTCTTAGCCATTGGTTGTACTTTTCACTTCAACCCTATTAAGTAGATGTTGAATTCCTATTTACAAAGAACTGAGACTCTGTTATCAAAGTAATTTTCCCAAGGTAAATGGAGTCTTAAAGCAGATCTCTGATTCAAAGCTTGTGCTTTATGCCATCATAACCAGAATGCAGCAGAGAACATCAAAAAATTAAAGGAGTGAGGCATGGTGGCATATGCCTGTAGTCCCAGCTACTTGGGAGGCTGAGGTGGGAGGACCGCTTGAGCTCAGGAGTCCAAATGCAGTCTAGACAATGTAGCAAGATCCCTTTTCTTAAAAAGAAAAGAAAAGTTATCCTCCAATAAGTTGTCAAGGCAGCTGTAGTTGAGGACTTGAGGATCTCAGTGCCCACTGGAACTGCATTATGATTTCAATAATATAAATATTTAATCCGAGAGTTGCCAAGGATGTTGAAAACTCTTCCCCAGGCGAGATAAGTGAGTAAGCCTGATGGGTGGAAGTGCATTTTCTTCTGTATTTCTCCAACGTCTAGCATAGTTTTTAAATCATTGTAGGTACTCAATAAATGTTTGTTGACACACTAAATATATCTACCAAGAAGTTTATAATTTCTTGTAAATTTAGGCAAATGTCCTTTCCAGTATTATTTATTGATTTAGACTCCATCTATTTCCAAAAGGAATTTAAAGTGTCTTTCCTTCCAGTAGGTTTTTATTTTTATTTGAATCATCTGGTGTTGATTAATTAGTTAAGTTTTGGTGCCTACCTTACAGCGTATTAGCACTCCTACTATCAATCCTTATCTTTGCACTTATCCCCATACTTCATACAACCAAACAACAAAGCATAACATTCCGCCCACTTAGCCAATTCCTGTACTGACTCCTCATCATAATCCTGCTGACCCTTACATGAATCAGAGGACAACTAGTAAACCACCGCTTCATTATTATTGGACAAATAGCATCCATACTCTACCTTATAGTGTTTGTTTTGTCTGTAAAAAGCCATGGCAGCATAAACTCCCCACTGCAGAGGCTAAACGTCTGACAAAGCCAGAGAAAAACATCGTCCCTCCTGGGAGTTTTCAGTCATCCACAGCAGTGGGGCAAGTCTGGCGGTGTGGTAGAATACGGACATCCTCAAGTGGGTAGCTGCTTGGCCAAATGGTGCGGGAACACAGTAAGGAAAATGTACGGCTCTTCTGAGTGTTGTATTTCATTTACAGAAATTAGGAAGCATTTTAGGCTGCAGTGACAATTCAGTGTTTAGATTTTTTAAATGATTCTATGTAAAAATATAGCTTTCTATCAGTTGGCAAACAATAGGGACTAGCAAAGCCACCCCTACAACTTAGGAAAAAAAAGCTTGTGATCAGAGTTAAATTAGTAAAACAATTAAAATCAGGAGCCATCTGTGTGAGAGAGTCAGGAGATCTGTCTTTAAATATATACCTGAATACTTTAGAGGCACCCAAAACTCCAGTCAAGGTGATATGGGTATATTTTCAGCAAAGCAGAGCTATTCCATGATTAGAATTTGAAACGGGAAATTATATCTTATTTGGAAGGAAAAGAACATCTTACACAAGATGTTGGATCATTGAGGTTTCAAGCAGCTGTCAACAGTGAGGATAGATGCTGGCCAGACCTACTTGTTCATTCTTGGCTATGGTAGATTAATGCAAAACCATCTGGCTTGTGTCTCTTTAAGCTTGACTAATGCAGTTTCATATCCCAATTTCAGCGTGCTGATCAAATCAGGTTTCTGAGCCATCATCACGTCTGAAAACTTGACCTTGAGGTGATGGACTCACCAAGGCTTAGCCACTGGTAAGAATCTGGTTGGGTGATCAGTCAACCTCCTCTAGGTTGGGAAATTTCTTTCAGCAGTACCAATAGCCTTGACCACAGAACTAATGTTCCTGGATTCTCCAGTTAGTTGCTTCTCAGGTGACCACTAAAGTGACCACTAAATCTAGGAAAAATGCCTTTGATGTCTAGCTCAGATGACTGCCGTAAGTTATGACCTTCGCTGTCATCTCCTGCCCCAAAGTTCTGTTATCTCAAGGTGATAATCACCTTGAAAACCCTGCAATGGCTGATGCTGTTGCACCCAGCACTGCAGCTCATTGTCTTAGCAGTGTGTTCCCTAGTGCAAGACCAATGAAGCACATTCTCTATAAAAGCAGCAGAAACAAACAAAAAAGGCATTGTATTTGTTCATCAAAATGGAAGATAGGCAAAAAGTAAAGGAAGATTTTTGTTGGAAAAGGTAGAACTAGAATCAGCATTTGACCAAAATGTGGGAAATGAAGGAGGCATACAGTGGACATGGGTTATTTGAGAAGTAGGAGGTAGCTTCAGAGAGAGAAAAAGGTGCCTGTACTCCTCTATTATTTTATCAAGCATGAGTATATTCACATTAAGCCTGGCCAGGCCTATATTAAAGGTAAGACTTAAGTCTAATGTGTAACTTTCTCACAATGTCACTAGAATAAAAACTTCATTAGACCTTAGATAGGTAATGAGAACAGAAACTGCTCTTAAAAGTTGTGAACAAGCATGACTTAGGAAACAAAACATGAGAGCAAAAGATCTATCTCGTATGCTAAGTAACATATACCCTTTATGGATGACAGATACACAATAGCACTACAGAGGAATATGGGCATAGCATGGATTAGGCAACTGATATTTGTGGGTGTGTTGGGCAAGGAAAAGTTTGTGATTCAAGCACAATTAAGTCAGCATTGTGCCACATGCATTGAAGACTCTCAGTGATGGAGATAAGGAAGATAAGGAACTAAATCTGTACTCCGCAATTGTACTATTTTTATGATAGTGGCCAAAGTTTATTGAGATTTTCCTATATGCAAAGTCTGTGCTAAATCCTTTATGTACATTGTCTCATTTAATCATCTGGAAAACTCTGAAGTGGGTACGATAAGGAACGGAAGCTTAAGAAGATACGCGATGAGGACATCAGGAAGATGGCAGACTAGGAAGTTTTAGGCCCTTGTTTTCCCAAGGAAATGTTAAATAAACAAGAGACTGATTAAATAATTTTATAGAAGCTCTGGGAATCAGTCAAAAATTTATAACAACCAAGCAAATACCCAACTAAGAAAAAATCCACATTAAACATAGTAGGAAATTGTATTGCATTTTTACTCACCCTTGCTCCACCCCCTCCCCAAGACAGCATGGTAGTCTGGGGGATGTGATGGCCTGGTGCCCAATTTCCTTCTGCAAATTGGAGAGATTTGGACCATATTTGCAATGTTCCACCCTGTATGACAGAAGCCTGGGAGATTGACCTCTGTGTTGCTTAACTTGGAGCTCAGACAGCTAAAAGTGGCACAGTTTGGATTTCAGGCTAGAGGAAGATAGAAGAAGAAGTAGGCATGGCTTATGAAAATCACAAGGGTTTTATAGACTCACAGATGCCTGGGGCAAGAGATCTTAGAGCAATACAGTAGAACAGGTGAGACCCCAAGAGGCAGCAGGGGTGAGACTGTTAGAGAAATTGAGACATTAACCAGCTGTGTGTATGAGGGAATCAGAATAAAGCATGCATACAGGTCCAAGGGAGACACATGGCCAGAAAAGGCCTTCACAGAGGGCCTATTCGTGAAGGTCTTCCTCTGCTGAGAATCAGTCTTTAAAGACTGGGAGACATGGCTATTTTTTTCAAATGCCCAATTTTCAACAAAAGATCACAAGACATTAAAATTTAAAAAAAGAGAAAATCTGGCCTATTCAAAGGAACAAAATAAATCTTCAAAAACTTGAAGAAGTACAACCATCAGACTTACTAGACAAAAACTTTAAAACCATTTTCTTAAATACACTTAAAAAGCTAAAGGAAATCAAGAAAATAACGTATCAACAAAAGAATATTTAAAAATAAGTAAAAATTATAAAAGGGGTCAAATAGAAATTCTGGACAGAAAAATACAGTAAATGACTTAAAAAACTCACCAGAGGGGTCCAACAGCCGTCTTGAATAGACAGAAGAAAGAATCTGTGAATTTGAAAAAGTTCATTTAAAATCATTGAGTCTGAGGAATAAAAAGAAATAAGAATAACAAAAAGTGAACAAAGCCTAAGGAACTTGCAGGATCCCATCAAGTGGACCTACATATGCATTATGAGAGTCCCAGAAGAAGAGAGAAAGAGTCCAGAAAGATTATTTGAAGAAACAATGGCAGAAAATACTCCCGATTTGAAGAAAGACATAAATGTACAAATACAAGAAGCTCAAAGAAATCCGAGATAAACCTCAAAGACTCATACCAAGTTAGACTGTCAAAAGCCAATGACAAAGAGAGAATCTTGAAAGCAGTAAAGTAGCTTACCACATACAAAGGATCCTCAATAACATTATCATGTATTTCCCAGCAGGAATTGTGTAATTTGCCTGAAACCAAACAACTAAGAAAAGGTGGACTTGAACCCAGGCCCATTAGTGCAAAGCTCATTTTCTTAACCAGTGGTTCTCAAAGTGTGGTCCCTGGGCCTACAGAATCAGCATCGCCTGGGAACTGGTTAGAAGTAAAAATTCTCAGGCTTCACCTTCACCTCCTGAATCAGAAACTGTGGGGTTGCAGCAAACTGTCTTTTAATAAAGTCTGCAGATGTTTGAACGCTCTTAATCATTATACAGTGGATGCGCTGCTTTAAAATGCTTGAGGATTTTTTCTTTTTTTCTTCTCATAGAAGTATAGCCATATAGGACCACAACCCATTATCTGCAATTCTGAAAATTCGGAAAACTCTGAACACCAAAAAAAACTTTTTTAAGTTACTTGTGGTGGCAAAATTCTTACCCAAACTAACAATTGGTTACTTAGGGTTTTTGTTTATCCTGCTTAGTGTGAATATTCATATGCTTCATTGTAAGGGTATGATTGTGTTTAATGACGATGTGTTGTCTCAGAGGCTGTTGAGGGTTTTTTGTTTATAGTATGTGCATTATAAATAAATATGCTCTGCAGCTGGCCACTGGAAGAAGTAAAAATTAAAGAATAAACACACGCAGCCCTATGAGTTTCACATAAAAGATTTTGGATCAGTTCAGTACATGAAGTTTACTGGGCTGTGATTCTGGAAGCCTGAGTTAAAACCAGACTCTGCTACCTTGCTATCTTGAAAAGCAATGAGCTCTCTCTTTGCCTTGGTTTCTTCCCTATTTAACTAGGGATTGAAGTAATTAATCTCATAATTTCCTCCAGCCGCATCCACTTGACATATACCTGGATATACCTGGACATACTTGGAGCACACATTTTTAGTTATTTCCTTAATTCTATTATTTTCTCTGCAGGTTACTCTTAATTTGATATTATCAGGTTGGAGCAAAAGTAATTGCGATTTTTGTTATTACTTTTAATGACAAAACCCACAATTATTTTTGCACCAACCTATAAGATGCTTTCCATCTTCCTCTCCTTATCTTGGTGCAAGAAAACTAAGTGGTGTGACCACTTGTATTAACAAATATTTTTAAAAGGACCTCCCCCAAACTCAATCATGATTATTTGTGTTATAGGGGAGCCTAAGAACAGGAGTGACAATTTTTTTAAGGCACTGTTACCACCTGCCAAGTTCAGAGAGACTTGGTTTTATTAAGTATGCTAGAAGAGAAATTAAAGAATACCACTGGTCTTTCTGGGAAGATATCCAGGAGTCTCCTATCCAAGAGATAGGAGTCACTGGCTGTTTGTCCACAGCCGGTAGAAGAGGAGTGAGACAGGGCCCAAGGTGATAGACTATCTGCTCTCAGCATGTGTGTTTAGGGAACATGAGACCAGACTTGACACTACCTGAAATGCACCCTTTAAGTATTGACACAACATCTTGTACAGTTGCTGCTGCTGACTTATGCCCCAGCTGTGCAAGGATGCTTTTGGTATGGAGCCCCTGGTGAGGATGAGTTTTTGCTGGGAAAAAAAAAAAATTGATCCTATTGATCCTGTAACCAAGTAAGCTTTGGCATTTCAGTGTGAAGACTGAAAGAACCCACTGTTGAGTGAGCTATTGTCCTGATTTAAACTTTACATGGTACATTTTGCCTTTTCTTGTGACAAGGTGTTCTTTTTGACCTTTTCCAGGTAAAATATTTTTCCATACTCTAAGAATAAAAAAACTCAATTAATGATTTATTCCCATCAGGCAGGAGCTTGCTCAAAATATCTATATTCAGCAATTATAAAAGCCTTGGAAATTTCCATCTTCATCCTTAGAAATGACTGATTGAATTCCAATTAGGGAATCATGGACAGGAGAGAATTGGAAGGAGAAGTATTTCCTATAACAAAGTTTGAATTATAAAAAAATAGGCCAAGTGTGGTGGTTCATGCCTGTAATCCCAGCACTTTGGGAGGCCGAGGTGGGCGGATCACCTGAGGTCAGAAGCTGGAGACCAGCCTGGCCAACATGATGAAACCCCATCTCTACTAAAAATACAAAAATTAGCTGGGCATGATGGCGTGCACCTGTAATCCCAGCTACTCGGGAGACTGAGGTGGGAGAATTGCTTGAACCCAGGAGGCGGAGATTGAGCGCCATTGTGCTCCAGCCTGGGCAACAGAGTGAGACTCCATCTCAAAAAAAAAAAAAAAGAAAGAAAGAAAAAAAAAAGAAAAGAAAAATAGTCTACATCCAGATTGTCCAACCTTCCTTATTTTGTTGTTGTTGGTCTGTTTTGTTGGGCTTTTATCAGCCTGAAGCCATGGTTTTTAATTTCTGCCTCTAGTAGTAAGCAGAAAAGCGGGATGAGGAAGGGGCTTTACTGGCCCAACCAGACCAGACACAGAAACTAAGAAGCCATGACTGTATCCTCTCCCTTGGGCACCCCTGCTCTACATGCTTTCTATGGCTGCTTCTTCCTGAATGTATTCTTTCCCTCCATTCAAGGTTCCACTTGTTAAATAGGATCTTCCCCTCTCACAGAAATGCCACTATTCCCTTGATTTCTCATAAGTTTTTTCCTCTCTTATTCTTGCCTTAGGCCATCTTCTCATCTTTTTCCCCGCTCCACTTCCTTCCCCTTACATCCCCACTCCTCCTCTATCCTCCCCTCCCACACGCTCCTCCAAATCCCAAAATAATGAGTGCAGAAGAGAATACATGGCATGTTCAAGCTTGAGAGTGGTGGTCAGGGTTGGGCAAGCGAGAATGAGAATGATTCTTTTATTTTTCCCAAACTTGAGTGATTAGGCTTTTACTATTTCCCTTTAGGATAAAGATTAAAGAGTGTTAAAAAGTTGTTAAATGCTTAAAAAGGAGTAATTTTGTGACTCCCAGTAGTAATAGTCTGAAAATGTTCAGAAGTTTAGAATTTAATTTTTTTCATTTCATATATTTTAAACTGAAATCATATCATTCACATTTAACTGTGGTTTCATTCTATGAGCAAATTATTTCTGATATATATGTGTGTGTATATATATATATATATATATAGTACCTGTATATATGCATATGCACACTCACTTCTGTATATACAACTTGATTTGTAATAATTTTAATATGTTTAAATAATTTTATGAATTTTAAAACATGATTCATCATCTTAACTCTGGAAGGTACCTTTAAAAGTATCTCTTGCACTCTCATCATTTTACAGACAAGTTAAGTTATTTTCAAAGAAATAATTTGAGTAGCAGACAGACTTCGGCCTGGAATCAAGTTCCTGAGACTCCTAGTTCATCATTTCTTTTACTAAACTCTAATGTCTCCCACGCAGATTCTAATTACATCGTATGAATTTTTAAACTTCCTAGATTAGAGAATTGCAAGATTGAAGTTTTTCATAGACTAGTTATAATGAGAGCAAATATAAATTAGAAGGTGATTGGAAGTGAGTCAGAAGCCTGAATTTATAGCTTCTAGGATGCTACTTAAATTAAAAAGTTAATTATAATGTGAATATGAATGAAAAGTTTACTGCTCATTATTTAAAATATTTACATATTTATAAGAAACTTCCTAGAAAACACTTGGATGTTCATTTTTCTTGTGTCTGTAATACCTAGTAACTGTTATATTGTATAATAGAATTTATACGTTTTAAAATATATCAAAATCCATTGACACGTCAAGTAGAGAAATTATATCCCTTGGAGCCTTGAACACTCTTTTGAAGGATTGATAGCAGCTCCTGGTGAAAATTGAAGCTAGATTTGGTGAATTAATGTGGTCCTTTCAGCGATAAAAATCCATCCATGTGTTAATGGAGTGCAGATAATTATTGGTGGTGATAATCCATACGTTTTATTATGTAGCGAAAGGAGAACAAAGGAGAAGCCTAACTCACCAGTGTTTATTTCCATTAGCATTCACAGTCATCCTTACCTCCCAGTCCATACCAGGGCTGGTTTTGAACTGTTGTCCTGATACAGTCACATACACACAGCGTGAGAGAAGCTTCCAAGTGGGGATGTTTGAGCATGCCAGACTTTAGTGACGGACAAGATTTGAAAACTGGCACATGTATACATATGTAACAAACCTGCACGTTGTGCACATGTACCCTAGAACTTAAAGTATAAAAAAAAAAAAAAAAAAAAAAAAAAATTTGAAAACTGGATCTGCTACTAACTTGTGACTTTGGGCCTAATACATGACACTATTGCCCAAACCTCATTGTCTTCATCTGAAAAACAAGAATGCTAAGATTTGTGTCTCAAGGTAGTGTCATGATGTCTGCAAAGTACTTGGCTTACGGGCCTCTAAATAAGTGGCAGCGATTACTATCATCATCATCATCATTGTTTTGCTATTTTGAAATGCATGACTGAGTATGTATGTGCATTTTTCTAGGAATAGTTTCTAGTGTTCATAATCTTCCCCATTCCTTGATTTCACCTTTTTCTAAGTTGAACAGAAGCATCCTTTTGACAGGTATATAATCTGGACGTTGTTCAGCTCCTCATGGCACTGCATGCTATTAAAATACAGGATAATCCAACTTAATATTCTGTATCCAGACCACAAGCACAGTTAGCAGACAGAGGTCTCCTCTCCAGTGACTTTTCAAATCTCTCACCAGCAAGGAATAGGCCATTGAAAAAACCTTTGCCCTACAAATTGATAATGAGACAAGAGCAAATGGCGGCTTAGCCTAACACACATCTCTTTACTAACTACTTCATTCATTCTCCAGGAAGCTTCGTATTAATTTCTCTATCAAAAATTGATAAGTATGTGATATCATATGTGTTTCATGGGATGGGTTAAGCTTTATATGGGTTTTCTGTTTTTAGCGCCTGTACCTACAAGAGTTCATTTGCATAAGTGTGGGGGGTGTGTGTGTGTGTTAACAAATTCTTATTCTCTCTCTCAGTGTAGCATTCCTTGGTAATATGAGTAGAGTTTTCTGTTTGTTACATGGTGGGCGAGTGGGTTCGTTTCTGGATAAATGGCAAATTTTAATTTCGTATGTTCTTTCCTTTTTATCTTAGGAGCAAATGCTTCTTTGTGCAGGCAGACAAGTTTGGATTGTGTTAAAAATATATATATCACTGGTTAGAGACCACCATTCCTTGCATCCAGAGCAGTTTCACAACTTGATCTCTCATCCCTGCCAGCATGAGCCGTTTTCAGTCAAGGGATATCCGTGAAATCCACAGGGAATTCCTTGATCATAAGCTTAGTGGGCTGGAGCATAGAAGGGGAGGTTCAGGATCACAGTAACCTTATGACCCATCCTAAGAAGATCAAGTACCATGTGTGTGTAGTAGGTGTGAATCTCAGCCCAGCAACTCAGATTTAAAAGATATTTCATTCCAAATCTGTACTTACTTGCCACGCTGATGACTGGCAGGAATTCAGTCTCAGCCCTGACTGACCAAGGTTGTACAAGATCTGGAGTCTTTCCCAGCAGCTGGGGACCCCTCTGGTTATATGTGTTTGTCCCAGCTAGTTGTCAGTAGAAACCATCAGCACAGCCTCATGTCCCTTCAGTGTTGGGGAGTGGCAAAGCTGGAGCCTCAGGGCGTAGAGTCCAGCCTTTGTGGGTACAACACACAACCTTTGACCTCTGAGAGTCTGCCATCTTCCCAGGCAGGCCTGGGGCCAGGTGGTGGGTCCTTTGGTCCTTGCAAGACCCATGGACTTCTCCCCCTTTCCAGTTGTGAAGACCCTCTCCTCTCTACCTCAGTGCATCTCAAAGGCATTCCTCCCCAGACAGCCTGTGTCATCTCTTTAACAGCTCAGGATTTGCGAAGACAAAATACTATATAGAAATGAAAGTGCACTTTGGGAGGCTGAGGCGGGCGGATCACGAGGTCAAGAGATCGAGACCATCCTGGCCAACATGGTGAAACCCTGTCTCTACTAAAAACACAAATATTAGCTGGGCGTGGTGGCACGCCCCTGTAGTCCCAGCTACTCAGGAGGCTGAGTCAGGAGAATCGCTTGAACCCTGGAGATGGAGGTTGCAGTGAGCCATAAGCACTGCACTCCAGCCTGGGTGACGGAGACTCTGTCTCAAAAAGGAAAAAAAAAAAAAAAAAGAAAAGAAAAAAAGAAATGGAAGTGACTTGTGGACAGTCTCTGCTTTTAGCCCTGGATGAAAAGTCTCTTGAGGTCCTATCTTCTTTCAGATGAAGGAATGAAGGAAATATGTATCTTAATAAATTATCCTTAGGAATGTGTGTGCAGGAAGTATTTAAATAGAAAATAGATTAGCTACAAAGGAATGTGTGTACAGGAAATAACAATAACTACAGTTGCCGGAAATAGCAACTGGTACCAGCTGGTGACCCTGGGGCAGGACACTGGAACACACAGCAATCAGGACTGGGATTACTTCACACTGGGGATCGTCTGTACTATTTGAAGTTTCTTAACCTATGCATGTAATGATTTCGAAAAATATGGAGAAGTTTGCTGGAATCTTAAAAGTGCATGAATAGATTTAAGTCACCATTATTTTATTTTATTTTTTGAGAAAGGGTCTCCCTCTGTTGCCCAGGCTGGGGTGCAGTCGTGTGATCCCAGCTCACTGCAACCTCTGCCTCCCGAGTTCAAATGATCCTCCTACCTCTGCCTCCGGAGTAGCTGGGACTACAGGTATACTCCACCATGCCCAGATAATGTTTTTGTATTTTTCGTAGAGACAGGGTTTCACCATGTTGCCCAGGCTGGTCTTGAACTGCTGGGCGCAAGTGATCTGCCCACTTCTGCCTCCCACAGTGGTGAGATAACAGGTATGAGCCGCCATTCCAGCTCACAATTATTTTCATTACCAAAAAAGTTATTTGTTTTATAGAAACATTCAATGAAGAAATCTGTTCTGTCAAAACCATTTGAAGTTTTCCCTGAAGTTTTATATCAGGAAAATAATAAAATAAAAAAATACCGGATGTTAAAACTTTGACATATTGACATTTAGATTTGTTAATTAGAATTCTATGTACATAGAATATTTCTTATAGAAACTAATTTATTGCATTGGGGAAATATTCCTGCATAGGCTTACGTGCTACTTTTGGGGGTCTGAAAGTGAATCAACTTGCAGAACTTATTTGATTATCTAGCAAGATTCACTCATTACAGAATTGTCTCATCCCCTTCAATGTGTCACCTCGGAAGAAACTTAAGCCATATTCAGACTGTGAAAAGATACATTTAGAAAAACTATTTTAAACCTCTGGAAACAGCACATATTTGGCCAGATGATGCTGATCGCCCTTGGTGGACTCGAAATATAGCAGCCAAAATTGTCTTCTGTGCTGTGTGGCCAATCTGCAGTGAAGAGGGCCCATCATACTCACTCATGAGAAAACCTGCGACTTACAGTCCTTGCACCCAGCTGGGCCACATCGTTGACACTTACGCTTTTGAAAATCATTTTTTGGTTCTGGAGGTAATGGCAGCTGTATACAACTTTTCTAAGCAAGAAGTCCTGCTGTTCCTTTGAGGAATCTTTCCCAGATCTGGTTTCTTGCAAGGTTTTGAGGAGTCTTACTGAGGCACAGAAAATTTACCCCAGATAAAGCATCTGGCTTGACAGTGGCCATCAGTCAGCTTCTCATTTAGCTGGTGTCAGTGGGGTACATGTCTATTTGACAGAGCCCATGGTGGGCAAAAAAGAATTTGCAAATGATAGGATTTATTAATGCAGCCTCAAATTCTGAAAATTACTGAGATTCAAGACACTAGAGGAAAGGGAAAAAAATCACATATAATCTCCCTCTCGTGGAAAAGCACTTGCCATCAGCCTTGAACAATGATAGAGCAGAGCTTAATTGCTTTGTAGTTACTGGGTAGGATCTGGTGTCAAGGACTTGAGTCTGCTCTGCTATCTTCTTCCTGGCTCCTCCTTTGGAAACAAATACTAGCAATAATTGATGGTAAGTCCTCAGTTGCTAAGAATTTCACTATGCTTTAATTTGAAGAGGCAACTTGAATCCAAACATATGCCTGAGTCAAGAATTTATTTTAAAATAAATAAATCCAAGGATAAATCCTGAACCTACAGATGGGCCAACCCCCTGTGTCTTCTACTAAGTGCAGTTCGGAGGCCCTAAGGCAAACTCGGATGTCATAGTTTCAATTGTAGAAAATAGCATTTACACATTTTTGAAGCACTCTTAATGTGGGTTGAAACAAAAATGATTTTCTAGATGACTCTGGCTTAGTTAGAAAATGTAATGAGCTCCATTTCCTAGTTTGCCTCCAAGTCGTAACTTCAATTTCATCTTGTGTGCAGTCTCAGTTGTTAGTAGCTGCCTGAAGCAATAGGCTGAGAGAGACGGTGAGGCCAAGGGCAGGCTCAGGAGAGAACAATGTGATTGACTATCATTGCCTGCATTGGGCATGTGAGTGAGGAGAGGCAGCATGTATTTGTCATTCTGGCCATAGCTTTTCTATCAACTCAGGAAGAGAACTGGAATTCTTGAGCTAATAAACAATGCCTCCTCCCTCACGATCATTTTCTGCAACTTATTTTGTCCATTGCAATTGTTCGTCATAGATTCTGACATTTGCTCCCCTACTCCATCAAAATATCCAGGAGAATTTAATATATAAGAATCCCAACCCATGTCCAGACTCTACTTTTGGGCTCTCTGAGATGGCTTAAAAAATAGTGTAGGAGGTAAAAATAATTTTCCCTTTACCCTTCTAAATTCTCGGCCGAGATCACCTGCTCCAAAAGGCAGATTAACAAGAAAAAAGAAAGAAACAAGCAGAAGTTTACATGAACATTTCATATATATCTGGGAGATACCCAGAGAATGGGCAAATCTCTCTCATTTTTAAAATTTAATTAAAAATTTTTTTAAGGGCTGAGTCTTGCTCTGTCACCCAGGCTAGAGTGCAGTGGCACGATCATAGTTCATTGTAACCTCAAATTCCTGGGCTCAAGCAATCCTCCTGCCTCAGTCTCCTGAGTAGCCAGGACTACAGGCACATGCTACCATACCTGGCTAATGTTTTTTCATAGAGTCAGGGTCTTGCTGTGTTGACCAGTTTGGTCTTATTCTCTTGGCCTCAAGCAGTCCTCTTGCCTCAGCCTCCCAAAATTACTGGATTACTGGTGTGAGCCACCATGCCCAGTTGAGAATGAGCAATTCTCAAAAAGGTGACTTCTAACTCGGCTTACATAGCATCTTCAGTAAAGAACAATACATTTTTGGAGAAGTGACGAGACAAAGAGAAAAGACCTAGAGTCTCTAGAGGCAACAAATCATGGGAACGCAAATGCAGTCATACCTCGCTTAATAATGGGTATCTGTTCTGAGAAATGCATCGTTAGTACAGCCTACTACACACCTAGGCTATATGATAGAGCCTATTGCCCCTAGGCTACAAACCTGTACAGCACGTTACTGTCCTGAATACTGTAGGCAATTTTAACACAATGGTAAGTGTTTGTGTATCCAAATGTATCTAAACCTAGGGAAAGTACTGTTGACTGGGCGCAGTGGCTTATGCCTGTAATCCCAGCACTTTGGGACGTAAAGAGTTTGAGACCAGCCTGGCCAGCATGGTGAAACCCTGTCTGTACTAGAAATACAAAATAATTAGCCGGGTATGGTGGCAGGTACCAGTAATCTCAGCTACTCGGGAGGCTGAAGCAGGAGAATCACTTGAACACGGGAGGTGGAGGTTGCAGTGAGCCAAGATTTCGCCATTGCAGTCCAGCCTGGGCAGCAAGAGCCGAGATTCTGTCTCTAATATAATAATAATAATTATTATTACTATTATTATTATTATTATTTTAAAAACCTAGGGAACGTTCTGTAAAAACACAGTGTTACAAGTGTTACAGTCTTATGGGACCACCATCGTATATGTGATCTGTTAACCAAAATGCATGACTATATGAGAAACTAATGGCATATAAATGCTAGTTAATTTGTTATGTAGATTCTTCTGGGGTTGGTCTCCAGGCTGATAAGGGTCTAAAGTTGTCTCCGGTGTTGAACATTGTCCTTCCTGGTAGAGAGGAGAGGAGGACACTTTTGTAAACTCATGTCCTGCTTTTAGGCCAATGAGGGGAGACAGAGATATTTCCCTGTGTTTTCTTCTCTATTGCCTTCAGCTCAAAATAATCCTTTTGTTTTAAGTGGCATATTTTCAGGTGGCATATTCTGCTATCCTTCAAAAGCACCCTTCTTCCTGAACAAATTAACAGTTCTGACAAGAAGTAGCAGATGGAGGCCAAATGATCACCTTAATGACAAAGGCTAAATTGGAAGATGTAGCTTAATGTGAGATCCAAACATCTTCCTCACTGAACCCCAGAACTAGGCAGGCTTATCACCCAGGCACAGCCAGCGCTAGACTAGGGCACATCTGGACATGAAGGGGCTTGTCTAGGCAAGACTTGAGGCTTCGGTGTTGAAGGTGGGATAGGTCTCCCAAGAAGAAGCAAGGGACCAAGCTAATAACTCTTCCTCAATCTCACAGTCAGCCCATTCATTCCTCCTCCTAGGGCAGTGTGGGTAAAGTTTTGGAGAAAGATGAAAGGCAAGCTTGCGTCCCATCACGCAAGCATCCCTGAGCCTGGAAGATGGCATTAGGAATGGGGCAGATGAATTTCCCTCAATGGTGCCCATATTTCTATCTGCGTTACCTTAAAAATGCATTCCACATCTCTCCACTTTTCCTCATCCCCAGGATTCACACGGTGGTTCAAGCTGCCACCATCCTTCATCTAGGCCCCATGCTATTGCAGTGGTCTTCTAATTGTTCTCCTGCTGCGACCCTTGTCCCCTGCAACCCATTTCTGACAAATGTCAGGGGTCATCCTTGTGGAGGGTAAACCAGATCATGTTCCACCCCTGTCCAATCCACTGTGTCTTCTCATCACACAGTATAAATCACAACCTCACACCATGTTCACCAGCCCTGTGTAATTTAACTCTTCACCAACCCCTTTGACTTCCCCCTGACTCCGACCCATGTCACTCCCTAGATTTCACTGCATTGACCTTCCTGATGTTCTTCCAAACACTCCAACCTCATTTCTGCCTTGATTCTTTCTTCTTCTTCTTTTGTTTTTGAGATGGAGTTTTGCTCTTGTTATCCCGGCTGGAGTACAATGGCGTGATCTCTGCTCAGTGCAAGCTCTGCCTCCCAGGTTCAAATGATTCTTCTGCCTCAGCCTCCCGTGTGTCTGGGATTGCTGGTGCGTGCAACCATGCCCAGCTAAATTTTTGTACTTTTAGTAGAGATGGGGTTTCACCATGTTGGCCAGGCTGGTCTCAAACTCCTGACCTCAGGTGATCCACCCGCCTCGGCCTCCCAAAGTGCTGGGATTCCAGGCACAAGCCACTGTGCCCGGCACATTCCTTCTTGACTGATGTTCCTTTCTGTTCTGAACGCTGCTTACAAATTCTTTGCATCTCATCTCAATGTTACAGCTTTAGCAAGGCTTTTCCTGGCTGGCATTCTAAAGAAGAAACCTTTTCCTTAATATATGTCATTTCATCCTACTTACTTCTCTCACCCCTTCCATCTTTTTATCTGTCTGTTTACTTATGTATTCGCTGTGTCCTTCCCCAGGAAATGTAAGCCCCGTGAAAACAAGGGTTTTGCCTGGGTGCCTTTCAGCACTTGGAGAGCTCATCATGGATTTGGCATTCCATAAATATCAGTGTACAGGGTATGAATAGATGACCCCCAAATCATCAGACAGATTATGTCCTGAATTTTAATTCAGGGAATATAGTTGAAGTAGTGATTATGTCTTTTGTAAAAACAAGCAAAAACAAACAAACATAACCCGACAGTGAGAGAATACATCCTAACAGAAAGCAGCTCTGCTTGTGAATCTAGAATTCACGGTCGTGGACATCATGCCCCAGGATATTCCTCACTTGGGGGAAAAATACCCAGAATTTTGTACCTCTGCCTGGGTATTTTGTTTTGAAAATTGGAAGAGACAATGGAGTGTTGTGATAAAGATGATACACTCTGCAGTCGTATTGCTGGGCTTAAATCTGGGCTTCATCACTCACTAGCTGTGTGCCCCTGGGCAAGTTACTTAAGTTCCTTGTGTCTCAGTTCCTTATCCATAAAAGCATGGATAATAACAGTAACTACTTCTGATAATTATTGTAAACATTAATACAGTCCGTAAATCTACTTAACGTGGTGCCTGACACAAAACGAGAACTCAATAAATGCTCATTGAAAGTAATAGGAGTATAATGGGCTCAAAAAATAGGAAGAATAATATCTACTATTTGATAGCGCAACAGGGTGACTATAGTTAATAACTTAATTGTATATTTTAAAATTACTTAAAGAGTGTAACTACATTATTTGTAACTCAAAGGATAAATGCTTGAGGGCATGGATACCCCATTCTCCATGATGTGCTCATTTCACATTGCGTGCCTGTCTCAATATGTCTCATGTACCACATAAATATATACTCCTATGTACCCACAAATATTTAAAAAGTTAAAATTTTTTAAGAATTTAAAAAGTGATAGAGGTAATAGTATAATTACCATTTTGTTAGATGTTGAAGGGTAGTAACTGCCTTATAAATTATAACCAATTTTTTTTCAATGATCTGCCTTTCCACTGCGTTAGCTCTTTGAGGACAGTGTCAAGATCTTTCTATTGATGAACTCCCTGCTCCTTTGCCACATCTTATATTAGTGAAATATCAACAGGTGGGTGCATTACTTTCCACCTTTTTCCTCTTTTGTCTTCATCCTCCTCAGGTTTCTTTCTGATTGTTCCTTCCTTTCTGGATCAGTAGTTAGAAATATTAAGCCAGTTGAAAGTGTGCCCTCCTGTCGGGACAGTTTTCCTGGTCAGTAAGATTGGCAGAGTGGTTTGTAGAATAAGGAGGGTGCTCCTTACTAGAATAAGGTAGGGGGGCTGCCACTTGCACCTTCCCCTCTCCTCCACACAGGATGAGCATCTCAGTCCAAGCTGATCTTCCCCTCTAAGACAGTAGCCTCTGCTTTCAAAAATCGCTCGACTTAGTTCCTCTGTCAACCCAAAGTGTGTTTGTAGCATATCCTGTAAAATAAGACAAGGGCCAAATCTAGCATTGTCAAACACACGAGCTCAGACAAAAACCTGAGTTAAAATCCCAACTCAGTGGCGTTCTCTCTAGCTAGATGACCCCTGGCCGCTGGGAGCCCTGCTCTCTTCATCTCTCAAACTAAGATCCTCCCTGTCTTGCAGGGTTGTTGTTGATGATACTATGTAATAATATCTACAGAAGCACTTTTAAGCTGTAAGCAACAAATAATAGCTACAATTATACTTCCTCTACTGCCATACTGTCTCTACCCCAAAACAAACGATAGTTGTTCTTCACATATACAATTATAGACCTGGAAATAATGAGGCTTTCATCTGCCTGAATCATACAGAATTATAGAAACAGCAATCTGCTACCACCAACTCACACTCACTACCGTGTCCTCTGTGGCTATTGTCTTTGACAATCAATTTAAAAGTAATAAAAAGGAAACATCTGGTGACAAAAAATAAGAAAGTATTAAAAATGGAAAGAAATATATCAAAAGGACACAGAATACAAGTTATAGGGGCTCCCACTGGTAATATATGCAACAATTTGATGCATATAATGAATGATGACAGTAATAGGTTATAAAACCTATTTGAAGAAACATGAATCAATACTACTTAAACATTTTTTCATGTAAAAGTGATGGTTAGCTAGGTGTGGTGGTGCATGCCTGTACTCCCCGCTACTCAGGGGTACTAAGGCAGAAGGATCACTTGAACCCAGGAGTTCAAGACTGCAGTGAGCCACTGATCACTCTGTACTCTAGCCTGGATAACAGAGCAAGACCCTGCCTCAAAAAAGAAAAAAGAAAAAAAAAAAAAAAAAAAGTCTTGAAGGGTGATAGGAAAAGCGGAGAGGCTTTTCTTTTTTTTTTTTTGAGAAGTCTTACTCTGTCACCCAGGCTGGAGTGCAGTGGCGGGATCTTGGCTCACTGCAACCTTGGCCTTCTAGATTCAAGCAGTTTTCCTGCCTCAGCCTCCTGAGCAGCTGGGACTACAGGCACACGCCACCATGCCCAGCCAATTTTTGTATTTTTAGTAGAGACAGAGTTTCCCCATGTTGGCCAGGATGGTCTCGGTCTCTTGACCTAGTGATCTGCTTGCCTTGACCTCCCAAACTGCTGGGATCACAGGCATGAGCCACTGTGCCCGGCCAAGGGGGAAGCTTTTCTTTGTGGAAGAATGCCAACTAACAATAATAGAATGGTCAGAGCAGAGTAGTGTGTGCCTGTAATCCCAGCACTTTGGGAGGATCGCTTGATGCCAGGTGTTCAAGACTAGCCTGGGCAACATAGTGAGACTTCATCTCTACAAAAATTAAATAAATAGATAAATAAATAAATAAATAGCTGGGCATAATGGCATGCACCTGTAGTCCCAGCTACTCAGGAGGCTGTAAGGCAGGAAGATCACTTGAGCTGAGAAGTTTGAGGCTGCAGTGTGCTATGATCATGCCTGTGAATAGCTACTGCACTTCGGCCTGGGCAACATAGCAAGACCCCATCTCTAAAAAAAAAAAATTCAGGATACTGTTAGCCAGCCAGCTCTTGCTAGTATTCTTTCTGCTATTTTCACAAGTAAATGCACTCTGATCCGAAGTCTTGGGGAAAAAGTGAAATATACATCTCAGCTGAAATAAAGCAAGGTCTCTAGGTCTGTATCAACTGTTTCCATGTCTGGAGGTGGTCAGTGAATCTGCCACATAGGTAGCGAGTCACCTTCTAAGTCAGAAATTCCAGCATCTCTTTGGGAAGGTTAACCTTTGTCTTGTCAATCCTATGCTTTTGATTGTAGCCATATGATCTCAAAAGCAAATGCAACAAAGCCAAAAATAGACTAACGGCACTTAATTAAACTAAAGAGCTTTTGCCCAGCAAAAGAACCGGCAGCATAAACAGGCAATCTACAGAATGGAAGAAAATATTTGCAAATTATGCCTTGATAAAGGACTAATGTCCAGAATTTATAAGGAACCTAAACCAACAGGAAGAACATGGGAAAAGTACATGAACAGACGCTTTTCAAAAGAAGACATACCAGCGACCAACATATGAAAAATGCCCAACATCGTAGTAAACATGGGTTTACTATGAAGCAGGCATTGAGCACAGCGTGTCACTGAGATTCCCTCCTCTAATCTTTGTAATAACCTTTGTTCTGCTCAGAAGTGGGAGCAGATTGAAAGAGGTTAGTAATCTGTTGAAGGTCACATGGCTCATAACAGGCAGAGCTGTGTTCTGTCTACATTAGTTCAAACCCTTTCATTTTGAATTGTTCTCTACATAATGCCAAAATCAAGTATGTAAGTATATTTTATAAAAATACACATTTCTAATTATCAGAGAAATGCAAACTAAAACCACAATGACATACCATTTCACACCAGTTAGAATGGCTATTATTCAAAAGTCAAAAAATAGCAGATGTTGGCATGGATGTAGAGAAAAGGAAATGCTTACACACTGTTGGTGGGAATGTAGAGTAGTTCAACCCCTACGGAAAACAGCATGGAAATTTCTCATACTAAAAATAGAATTACTATTTGACCCAGCAATTCCATCACTGGGTATCTACCCAAAGGGAAGAAGTTATTTTATCAAACAGACACTTGCACTTGTGTGTTTATCTCAGCACTATTCAAAACAACGAAGTCATGGAATCAACCTAAGTGTCTATCAGTGGTGCACTGGATTAAAGAAAATGTGGTATATACATACACCATACAATACTACACAGCCATAAAAAAGAATGAAATAATGTCCTTTGCAGCAATGTGGATACAGCTGGAGGCCATTATCCTAGGTGAAATAACTCAGAAGCAGAAAATTGAATACTGCATGTTCTCACTTACATGTGGGAGCTAAACAATGGGTATCCAAGGCAAGGACATATAGATGAAAATAATAGACACTGAAGACCCCAAAAGGGAGGAGAGAAGAAGAGGGGGAGGGATTGATAAACTACCTGTTGGGTACTATGTTCACTGTTTGGGTGATGAGATCACTGGAAGCCCAAACCCCAGCATTATGAGGTATACCCGTGGAACAAACCTGCATGTGTACCCCTGAGTCTATAATTAAAATTATAGCCATATGACCACAGTAAGCATAAAAACACAATCACTTTGAGTGCGAACCTAACTGTATTGATGAGCCGAGATTGTCTGTTCAGCTTCATTAATGCGACCAGAAAATCAAGATCTAAAGAATGAATGTCAATGCATTGACTGCCATGCACCTTTTTAAGGTCAAGTCATGATAACTGATCCAGTGCATTAGACAACAAAAGAAAGCTACGGTCACTTTGAAAATGTCATGTAGGCACCAGTTTATAAGACTCCTTTTAGCCGGTGTATGTAGAAGCATTTTAGTAACTGTGCTTTATGAGTTTGAAACCTTGGAGACATTTTTTTTCAATTATAAGTCTTCAGACTAAGTTACTTTAAAAAATGTCTTTCATTTAGCGTTTACTAGGAAGCAGGCATTGAGCACAGCGTGTCACTGAGATTCCCTCCTCTAATCTTTGTAATAACCTTTTTTCTGCTCAGAAGTGAGAACAGATTGAAAGAGGTTAGTAATCTGTTGAAGGTCACACAGCTCATAACTGGCAGAGCTGTGTTTTGTCTACGTTATTACAAACGCTTTTAAGCTGTTCTCTACAATAATGCCAAAATCAAGTATTAAAGTATCATATTTTACAAAGATTCTTCTATTTACCAAAACACAGACACCCAGAGCACTTTTTAAAGCTGTCAAATGTGTGGACTTCAGTTTCCAGGAGCTTATTAAAGGGAAACTACAAATAGTTCTTTGAGAAGGTACAGTATTGTTCCTGAATGCAAAGTGAAATGTGGATGATCACATTAAGTTTGGAGAATAAATACATGCTGTTAATAAGAACAGTTTGAATTCTATTTACAATTCTATTAACAATGTAAAAAGCTTTTTCTTGTATTTCTTCCACCTAAGCTCCCTGGACTCACAGTTTACCTTAAACTATCAAGAAAAGAAGTATAGAAAGATTTTTCTTGTATTGCATTCCTATATATCCAGTTTTCCCCTAGTTATTAGGTGTCAGAAATAGTGCCATACAGCCTCTAGGTAGAGTTCTCTAGCAGATGGCAAGTAGATGTTCCAGGGGTTTGCCCAAAGGTGAATTTTAATGAGATCTGCCTACTTCTTTCTTACCTTGAGAAGTATGAGTATACTCAGGGCTGTGGTGGCATGTAAATGAGTTCTGCTCCTATGCTAATTAGATCAGGCCTCTGGAGAGTAGCCAGCTGTTAGTTTTTAAAGGAAATAAAACTATAGGTCACAGAAATAAGTCATTTCAAAGCTGGTTCTTAGAGACCTTTTCTAGCATAAGAAACAGCCATATGTCCCAGAAGGCGCAATCCACATGTCTGGGTAAAGAGAGAGGAGGAGAGTGAGGAGGTAAATAGGGTCATTATTTCCAAGCTTTCCCTGGAATTCATTACCCACACAAAGTGCAGTCTTCAGACCTTGAGTGCTGCCTCTATTTTTATTCTTACTATAAATTCATAGTTTCTCTTGATATTTAGTAAAAACCAAATAACGGTAATACAGTAGTCCCTATTTATACTCAGAGGATGTGTTCCAAGACCCCCAGTGGGGGTGTGAAGCGTCGGATACTACAGAACTCTACATGTACTCGATTTTTTCCCATTCATATCTACCTGTGATAAAGTTTAATATATAAAATAGGTACGGTAAGAAACTAACAACAACAAAACAATGCTTATAACAGCATACCATAATAAAAGTTACGTGAATGTGGTCTCTTCCTCCAAAATAATGTATTCAATGTAATATTTTCAGAACTTGGTGGACTGTAACTGAAACTGTAGAAAGTGAAACCAAGGATAAGGAAGACTACTGTAATAAACTCGGTCTTCCTTGGCTCCCAGGGAATTTTCACTCTCCTCCTCCTCCAATATCTCCCATACTTTCTTCTCTGTTGTCTTCTCTTGCTTCACTTGCTCTACCAGCCAGAAGTGATTAGATGTTTTCCATATTTGGCTTTGACTCTGTCCTCTTTTTTAAAGAAATCTCTCTTGATCATGTTACCCACCTCTAAAGCGTCAATCACTAAGGAAAATAAAATCTTGTAAGAATGTGTGTGTAATCGAAGGAAAGGGAAGAGATGTTACATTATCCATCTGATGAGGGCTTCTTACCCCTTTTTAGCCATGGACTCCTTTGACAGTCTGATGAAACCTATGCATCATTCCCTGAATCATGTTTTTAAATTAATATATTAAAATACAGAGGATTGCAAAGGACACAAAAAATGTTAAAGTGACCAGAATATTTTTACAAATACATTTATGTTATGCTCATGTGTATCCTGCAGTCATATTCACGAAATAACAAGATCCAGTCACTACCACAATTTCAAAGTAGTGAGAAAGACTTGGAAATGTTGTCTATAACTGTACCACAAGATGAAAACTGTTAATGGAGACAAAATTGCAGAAGTCATTAATATTCTTATGGTTTGTTGCCTATGTTCATAACCGAAGGGAATTTTACATTTTAGGTAGTGACTAGGGAAAATAAAGATGTAGAATTCAAGCTCATAGATCCCCATGAATTCTACCCATAGATCCAACTTTAAGAACACCTGGTCTAAAGATTTCCAAAAAAGATTGGGAATCGTGACTTACTTGTAGCCTAAGAGAAGCATAGGGACAGTACAAAGAAGGGGATGTTATGGAGCCATCTATAATTGTACATTTATACTATATTCCTCCCTTCATATGTTTGGTTTATCTGGGCTTCCTGTGTCTCCTCGTCTTTCTCCATATACCCTTTATATCATATCACAGTAAAATTAAAACTAGCTAGTTCTTTATTTGGTGGCAGCTGTTGTGTTTTGGCATTGTTTTGTTGGAAGGATGTTTTTGTTTGTTTGTTGGATTATTTTTTAAATATATCCATCGGTTGTAGGGGAGACAGAAACTACTGATTATCTGGGATTATTTATCCATGCTATGTCTAGCATCTATTAACATAGATAATTGGGCTTTAAATGTGGATAGAATTAAGATATCCAACTTCAGCCTCTGTCTGTTGCCTTCGAAGGCCTCGAGGTGTAGATCAAATAATCCCCTTTCCATCTTGTAACTCTCTCTCCCCTTGGCTTCCTGAAGGCTGCTTCTCCTGGACCCCTCTGGTCTTCCCGCTTCTCTAATGGTCTCTTCTGAATCCTCTCATCAGTTTCACACTCAACCACCAGAAAAATGTAGGCATTTTCTCCACGTTAGGCTTTGGACTGGTTTTCTCATTATCTTTTCTTCTTTGATACTCTCTCTCAATCCCCAATTCACATTCTTTCCCATGTTCCTTGTCACTTTTTTTTTTTTTTTTTTTTTTTTTTTTTTTTTTTTTTTTTTTTTTTGAGACGGAGTCTCACTCTGTGGCCCAGACTGGAGTGAGTGGCGCGATCTAGGATCACTGCAAGCTCCGCCTCCTGGGTTCATGCCATTCTCCTGCATCAGCCTCCCCAGTAGCTGGGACTACAGGCGCCCGCTGTCACACACAGCTGATTTTTTGTATTTTTAGTAGAGATGGGGTTTCATCGTGTTAGCCAGGATGGTCTCGATCTCCTGACCTTGTAATCGGCCCACCTCAGCCTCCCAAAGTGCTGGGATTACAGGCGTGAGCCATCGCACCCAGCCACTTGTCAGTTTTAATGGATCCCAGCTCCCCACCTCCCAGCTGAGATTTTAACGACACCCAACATGTATTCTTTGGACACTCACTATGCACAATTATACTATAGTATATAGTTATGTTAGGCACTGGGCATACAATTCTGGACCAACGAAACAGGTTTCTGCCCTCACACACCCTATAATCCATCAAGGAAGGCCTTAATCAAGTAATTTCAAGAGTGAGGTGTAGGATGAAAGAGGAGAAGCAGGTCACTACAGAAGTTGATATTAAGGGGATCTAGCCTAGTTTGGGGGTATAAGGAAGCCAATCAGAAGAAGTGGAGCTTCGATTGGAACTTTAAAAGTTAACTGGGAGATGACTCAGTAACCAGTGTAGGAATTGGGATTAGGACAATGCATGTGAAATGCAGAAGTCTAGAAAGAATAACGGGGAAGGAAGAAAAGATGTCAAATATGGCTGTGGTATGGAATCCACAAAGGGCATTTGAATCCAGTGAAGTTGCAGAGAGGCAGGCCAGGCTGGTAAACACTTGTCAATCATGTGGGGGCGGGTCAAGGTCATCATCCTAAAGACAGTCGGGAAGTTTCATTAGGCGCAGGCAGAGTGTCCGGATTCACAGTTTTAAAAGATTAACCCAACTCTAGTAGGGAAAATGGTTTGGAGAAGGGCAGGAACCCATGTGAGGAGACCATTGGAGGTGGTTATGGAGCCCAGTTAAGAGACAGTATGTTGGTTTGCAAGAAAATTTGAGTCTTCATTGTTTCTGCTTTACCTGCCCCTCAAACCTTTAAGATTTGACCTTGAAAATGTCCACTGCATGCTGCTTTTCATTCCCATTGAACAAATTCAAGCTTCTTTTTTTCCCCTGGACTATTGCAGCAGCTTTACTCTCTACTGACTTATCTTCTATTTCCTCTTTCTCCATGCCAGTGGCGTACAGGTGCGCTGTCAGACTTAGTCCCCTAAAACACACTTGGTTGCTCTCAAATGCATCAAAATTAAGTCCAGACTCCTCTCCCTTGTTCACAACCTCTACAGTGTGGTCCCTACATATGCTTCCAGCTTTCTCCACTATCACAAGCTCCTACCGTAACTTTCCAACTTCATGTTCCCCTTGGCTCACTAACTCACAAATATCCAGACATGCGCTGTTTTACAAACTCCTCCCTCCCTCCTAGACTCTCATTCTCTTCCAATGCACTCATTAAAAATTTTCATCTTTGAAGACTAATTTCAAGCCCAGCTTCCTCTAGATTTCAAGCCCAGCTTCCTCCTAGATGTCCCCAATCAGAATTTTTCCTTTCTGTCCATGTTCCAGTGATTATTTAAGTGATGTGTTTTCCCTCTAATTAAGCTTCTTACCCTTGCCTCACCATTTATTAGGGTCTAGCTCCTATTTGAGTCAGTATGTATGAGAGAGAGGCTTTTGCACTAAATTATAAGTTTCTGAGGGCTAGAGAGATTTGTGGTAGTCATTTCTGTGTTGCACATAGTGATTTGCCTGCCCTGTGCTTATAAAGGCTCAACAAATGTTAAATAAGTTTTTGGGTGGTGGTAGGCTGATCGGACCCCAGAACTGCACATTTATCTGAATCACATACCCAGAACCCATTCTGGTTGTAATATTCTAGGTTGATCAAATGCACAGGAACATTTTACTAGCAGTACTGTTTTTGTTTCAAAAGCTGGCTAAATGCAACAAGTCTCAGTAAGAGTAACAATTCAGTATTTTATTGAGAAGTGCTGAATTCTTTGTTGAAAGCTGAAATTTATTCTATAAGTATTTCATGAGCCCTAATTATGTCTCTGGCTTTGTGCATACAACTATGCAAATCTGTGTCCTGGGAGCACTTAACTGGTATTTTCATAAGGACTTGGGGTTTTTCCATCAAGAATTGCAGGAGGCTGGGTGCAGTGGCTCACGCCTGTAATCCTAGCACTTTGGGAGGCCAAGGCGGGGGGATCATGAGAGGTCAGGAGTTCGAGACCAACCTGTCCAACATGGTGAAACCCCGTCTCTATGAAAAATACAAAAAAAGTTAGCCAGGCATGATGGCAGGTGCCTGTAATCTCAGCAACTTGGGAGGCTGAGGCAGGAGAACTGCTTGAACCTGGGAGGAGGTTGCAGTGAACCAAGATCGCACCAGTGCACTCCAGCCTGGGCAACAGAGCGAGGCTCCATTTCAAAAAAAGAATTGCAGGAGAATATACATTAATAAATAAAGCTTAATAAAGCTGAAAAAAATAGTTCATTCCTTTGGTCAGAAGTTATCTGTCACCTAACCCAGAAGTGAAAACAATGCAGCCAAGGAACGGTATGACAATACAGTGGATATATTGTCAATACAATAAAAAGTATAAAAAGAGAAAACAAACGTATTAGAATATTGCTGATTGCAGTTTATTTAGGGCTTATTACTATAATGTTATCGTTTTCTTAGCTCTAATATTAATAAAGCCCTGAAACAAGCAGGTTTTATAATTTTCTTCTCAGTGTCACTTTACACCACAGGCTAGGAAGCATCAATAGATGCTCAGCAGTAATAACTGCATTTATTGAGTTCCAGTATATGTCCCACATTGTTTTAGAAACTGGAGATAGGCAAAACTCAATTTATAGTCTCAAATAGCTTGCAAAGTAGTATCTTATATAGGAATCGAATTGCTTCCAGGAAATAATAAAGGAATATATTACTAGAAGAAGATGCTTGTATAGGAAGCTCACAATTTTTTTCCAGGCTAGATTGAAACTGGACATTAGAGACATACTCTGTGATTTTCTGAAATATGAGTGCTAACTATGGAAAAAATAGACCATAAACTCTCAGAACACAGATTAGTAGAGGTTAAATGTAAGAAGACTTTTGTGGGGAAAAAAAATGTAAATGATGAGGAGAGAATGCATTCAGAATGAGTAAAGAGTACTTTTTTAGATGTTTGCTGTATGCCTGTATAAAGATCTGTGGCTTCAAATTTGACTAGATTTTGTTTTTGTTTTTCAAAATCTTTTCTAAGAATTGCCCTGGTGGAAAATATTCCTGAAGGCCTTAACTATTCAGAAAATGCACCATTTCACTTATCACTTTTCCAAGGCTGGATGAATTTACTCAACATGGCCAAAAAGTCTGTTGACATAGTGTCTTCCCATTGGGATCTCAACCACACTCATCCATCAGCATGTCAGGTAAGCTACATCCTCTGTGTGTGTGATGATTTTACTTATGTGCATTTTCCACTCCTTAGTATTCTGCTCCTCCACTCCTCAAACTCCAGCTCATTTCTTTTAGTCTACCCGCACCCAGAGTACACGTACATTATTACATTTATGTAGATGTGCCGTTGTTAATCATATGTCACTCCACTCCTACTAGAATGCCAGGTTTGCAAGGACAAAATCGTGTTTCATCTTTGCCCACAATCGGCTCTTTATACAGAATTGCTGTGTTGCACAACTTCAGGGCGTGCTATTTACGTGATAATCTCTGTCAATGGCATGGTCCAGAATTCTGCTTTGCACAACCTGCATGTTTACAGGTCTAATTCTGTAACTGCCTGCTGAGGCATTTATTTGGTTAATTTGTGTTACAATCCACCTTTCGAGTTATAATTCACCCACAGCCACTTTTTTTTAATAGTAGAGTGAAATTTCCCAGGATAGTTGTTTTTTCTAGACTGTCATATTTGGATGAATGGGAAAAAGAAATATGCTTATTTCTTTTAAAAAAATAAGGCTTCGGAGAACTACCTTTAGAAAACTGACTTAATGATGTAAACGATTTCTGAATAAAATGCTCTGGGTGTAAGAAAATGGTGCTGGTGATTTTAGTGTGTTTTCTTTATATTGATACAACCATGATAGTTTATATTAAGCTACCCTATCTAAATATGTAGCCATTGGCCTACACTTAAATGTCATATGTAAGTCAAGGGTAAAATAAATTTTGTTTCCTTTTATGCAAAATGTGTTGGCATTAAGCTTATAATCATGATCTCACTGGTGCTTTGAAAGCTATTGAATCTATTCAGTTACACCATTTTAAAGTCAAAAGTTACTGGAAAATAAAAACAAAAAATACAAAGGCCATAACTAAAGAAGAATGGAATGAGTTTACTAACTGTGTTCTACACTTTTCCATCTCTACTAAAGTTTAAGTAAGTGTTTCAGGATTTATTACTCCATAATGTCTCCTAAAATGTAGTGCTTTAAAGCAATAGTATCTATTTGTTCTTGATTCTGGGCAGGGTTTGGCAGTGAGGACTTACCTCTGATCCGTATGGTGTTGGCTGGGGTGGGCTGCCTGGGGATGGAGAATCCTGGATGGCTTTCCTCACATATCTGGTATCTCAGCTGGGGTGACTGGAACGTCTGGGATGGCTGAGTCTCTCTGCATGTTCTGTCATCATTCAGTAAACAGTCCCGAGCTCTTTACGTGGTGGTTGGATCCTCAGAAGGCAAAGAGCTCTGGAATCCTAGCATGCTGCTCCCAGTCTATTCCATTGGTAGAAGCATGTCTCAAGTCCAGGAGGGAAGAGCAACATCCACGTACAGGAATGAGGATTATTGGCGGCCATCTTTGGAGATAACATACCACAGCCCAGTCTGTGGCCGTAGCAATTCATAGCTGTCTTTTACATGCAAAACGCATTCACCTCATTCCTCAGAGTGAGAATTCTACTACACCAAGGCTCTGGAGCGAAGCCAGAGGTCACCTCCAATACCCCTTTCGCTTTATGCGGGCTTTTTGGGTAGATCTAGAAACCAAATTGACACCAGGCAGCTTAGCAGGAGAAAAGTCTACAAATTTTATTAGTTTTACTCGTACATGTGGATCTTCACAAGAGAGTGAAGTCCAAAGAAGTGGCCAAAGTAAGATGGTTTTATACTTTTTTGACAAAGAACAATAAATCTGAGAAGACATGACAGGACAAGGGGGATCTGTGTGGGGGCAGTCAATTTCTAGGGGGAGTCACTAGGAGATATGGAAGGGGTATAAAACTAGTGGGAGATAGGGTTACTTCATTAAGTGTGTTTATTCAGGTCCATGGCAGCCCCCAGTTTCCAGTCTCTGGTGATAAGGGCTATTTTCTCACCCTGGTAAGGTAGGGTGGGCTTCTCAGAAGAATCTTTATGGTTTGTTGCATACGGAAAGAGACAGGTCAGCTATCCCTTACTGAACTACAATTTTCCCAGTGTTTTCCCCTTGAAATAATCATCAATATACCAACCTGACATATTTTGAGATGGCACATCCTTCACTCCTACAGTTCAAAATCCAGAGTGTGTTTATTTGCATCGGGTCTGGATCTGAGTGAGGCTCCTCATGTGGGCTTCTCTTTATTGGAAACATGTAAAAAGAGTAGTTACATGCCCCCTAACACACATGCCAAATGTAAAATGGTAAGATGGGGTAAGATACCTAGAGATACTTTTTTCAAAAGGGGTAAATGGAGAGTAGAAGATTGCCCCCTGGAATGTATGAACCAGGGGAAATAAGGCTCCAGACTGGCTAGCTTGCATATGAAAGCCTGGCTGAGCCATTTTTATCTCTAGGCATTGGCTAACCCTTTGCGGGGGCAGTCTTTTCCCAGCTGGAAAGGGGTGTGTGTGTGCGCGTGCACGCGCTCATGTATGTGTCCATGTGTGCGTCTGTGTGTGACAATGCGTGCATTTTTAATTGATGCATAATAGATGTACATAGTTTTGGAGTACATGTAATAATTTAATACATTATTATAATTTGTAAAGATCCAATCAATGTACTTGGGGAATCTGTCACCTTAAACATTTCTCTTTTCTTTAGGCTAGAACCTTTCAAATTCTTCCCTTCTACTTATATTTTTATATGCTATGTTATGTTACGTTACATTACGTTACGTTATTTTTGGAGACAGGGACTCGCTGTGTTGCCCAGGTTGGAGTGTAGTAGTGCGATGTTAGCTCTCTGCAACCTCCACTTCCTGGGTTCAAGCAATTCTCCTGTCTCAGCCTCCCAAGTAGCTGGGATTACAGGTTTGTGCCACCATGCTCAGCCAAGTTTTCATATTTTTAGTAGAGACGAGGTTTCACCATGCTGGCCAGGCTGATCTCAAATTCCTGACCTCAAGTGATCCACCCACCTTGGCCTCCAAAAGTGTTGGGATTATAGGCATGAGCCACTGCACCCGGCCCCCTTCTACTTATTTTGAAATGGAGAATAGATTATTGTAAATTATAGTCACCCTACTGATCTATCTAATGCTAGGTCTTATTTCTCCTACCAAACTATATGTTTGTGTCTGTTAACATCTTTTCATCCACTTCCAACACTTCCCAGCCCAGAAAGGCTTTTTAAAATGTCAAAGTGTCATGATATACAGAAAATTCAGAAAATTATATGCAGTACAGAGCCCTTTTGTTTGGCTAAGAAGATCCATAGAGACCCACGACCTGAAGCCATTTCTTACTTGAAGAATGTTGTGAGTGGAGAGACCAACCTTGGATTCTCTACATTTTATCTAAATTCTGCATGAAAACGCAGCAATTCCTTCTTCAGTTTATCTCGTTCTTTGTAACCCTTATTATATACTGCAAAAACTTGTAATCTGCCTGAAGAATTTCAGCCGGCTTCACGAGTTCATTAGTTGTATTTTCCATGTTCTGTTTTACAGCAGGTGGTACTATTACAAGCACTCTGTCATTACATAATGCAGATGGCCATTTCTCTAGGCTTCAAAGGAAATTTCCTTACTGTTCTTCCAGCCTTGAATGATAGAAGTAGAGGCCAGCCTCCACCATGACCCAATCCCACATAGCTTTACTTATTTACTTATTAATTTTTTTTTTGAGATGGAGTTCCGCTCTGTTGCCGAGGCTAAAGTGCGGTGGTGTGATCTTGGCTCACCGCAACCTCTACCTCCTGGGTTCAAGCGATTCTCCTGCCACAGCCTCCTGAGTAGCTGGGATTGCAGGCACCTGCCACCACACCAAGCTAATTTTTGTATTTTTAGTAGAGATGGGGTTTCACCATGTTGGCCAGGCTGGTCTTGAACTGACCTCAAGTGATCTACCCACCACGATCTGTCATATGACTTTAGGTAGAATGTTATTGATGTAGAAAGGTAGATGTTAGATGTTATTGATGTAGAAAGATGATAACACTTAGAAGCTTAGTTCAAGTCACTCTCTAACAACTGGCCTGCTGCCAACAAATGGAAGTTTTCAACTTACTGCCTATGACCTAACTATCGTTGAACTCACAGGCGAGCTTCTAGGAAGTGACCTAGTTTAGAATGTCTTCTGGTAGAGTCATATGCTCCTGCCAAAGAGAGACCTCTTAGCTGCCTTTCATCTCCCTAATAGCACTAGACTTCTGTACAATGTAAAACCAGTTGGTTTTCTGCAGTTTTGAGCCTGATTGTGCTTTGCCTCTTTACAAGGGGGAGATCTGCCTTTGTAAACATGAAGGATAGAGGGGCTTTATCTGCTTTGGGAATTGAATGGATTAAAGGTGTTCTGAGACTGATCTTGCAGTTCTCCCTACACCTGCCTGTCCCTGGCCACGTCCTGTGGGGAAGCAATAATGTTTGGAGGGTTCTCACTTCAATGCGGTAGTGGAATTTCTCTTCTTCCTCTAGTTTGTTGGCGGCCAAGTGACTGTTTCTGCAGAATGCCATGCCTTTGGTCTCCACTGGCCAAGAGCCAGGCATGGACCATGGTCTTAAAGAGCAAGCATGCAAAATTCAGGGTGTTTTGTTGCCTGACTGGCTGCCTTTCACCTTGCCCCTATTCACCTCTCTCAACCTAGCCTAGAGCGGTATGCACAACAGGTTAGCATTAAAAGGTCCGGGGGAACTTATCTGAAGACCACATTTCTTGGGCACTTAAAGATTAATTTTAGAGGGCCAGGTGTGGTAGCCTGTAATCCCAGCACTTTGGGAGGCCGAGGCGGGCAGATCACCTGAGGTCAGGAGTTTGAGACCAGCCTGGCAAACATGGTAAAACCCTGTCTCTACTAAAAATACAAAAATTAGCTGGGTGTGGTGGCACATGCCTGTAATCCCAGCTACCCAGGAGGCTGAGGCAGGAGAATTGCCGGAACCCAGGAAGCGGAGGCTGCAGTGAGTTGAGATCGAGCCACTGCACTCCAGCTTAGGGGACAGAGTGGGACTCTGTGTCAAAAAAAAAAAAAAGGAAAAGATTGTTTTTGGAGTCTATTCCCCTCCTTTTCCCCCTGTCACTGGGCAGGTAGGGGAAAAATTGTGAAGTGATGAAAAATGGAGAAAGGAAACAGGTACTCGCTGCCAACTCCTTCTCTTTGGGTGCAGTTCAAGGACCCCTGTATCCTATTCTTTGCAGATAAAATCACCAAGTTTTACCCTAAAACTTCAGTGCCTAAAAAAAGAAGGCACTAACTGGAAGCTACTTTAACTTAAATTTTTACCTGATTTTATCTTTCAAATGGAAAAGGAAATTCAAGACTACCTAACATTTCAAACTTCGGGCAACCAGTCTTTGGACTTGTGTGTACCCTTTTATTTTCACCAAGACCCTATAAACATCAGGAGATGGTCTCTCATTGGTGTATTGCGTGCAAAAACATGCTAGGAAAAAAATCGTTCACACCCTGATTACTCAAGTGAGCCAAATTTAAATTTTCTTTAAAATATTCTGGTGCCGAACACTATCCTTCACAAATATGTGTGATAAAAAAAATTGTGTCAGATTCACAGCTTCTTTTTCATTAATTTTTTAAAGAGAGTATTTTTTATTTGGGGGACAATAGTCAAATGTGACATTTGATTTTAAACCAACAGAGCCGGAAAAGTCCTAAATGGAACCATAGATGGCACATACATTAACGGGAACTATAAGCAAAAAAGCAGCCCAGCTGTTTTTTATCATGTAGCAATAGGAAAATGCACCAAGAAACCATGTAGCCAATGGCAGGCAGAGCAGCTCAGCAGCAAACAGGCACGTTTTATTGGTCTAGTCTCTGGATGAGTAGCAATTTTGTAAGAGTGAGGGTGATGATTGTTACTAACAGGAATGATGAATATGTGCTTTTTTATTTCGCGCACATTTTATTGGTCTGGGCTCTGGATGAGTAGCAATTTTGTAAGAGCGAGTGTGATGGTTGTTACTAACAGGAATGATGAATATGGGCTTTTTTATTTTTCATTCGCATGGAAACACACGTTGATTTAAAATGTGTTTTTATCTGTACTTCCAAAAGCTTGCTGTTTGGATTTCTACCCTGAAAAACCCACTTTGCTTTTCTTGTCTCGTACCTGGAGTTAATCTGTTTGTGTTTGTTTCCTTCTGTGCTAAAGGAAACTGGACACTGCCCTTACTCTGTATCACAGCTGCTAAGGGCTGCTGAGGTCTAGAGTTTCGTGATAACTATATTTTAGAATTTTAGGAAAATACATGGTCAGGTAAAAGGTTTTTGTTTCTGTCTGGATGATGAGTTGCCACCCTAAAATGTTGAAATTCCTGGGACATCTTGATTGCTCATTTATGAGACAAAATGATGGGAATTTATGAAATCAAACCTGTTCAGAAGCAGCCAAGAAATATAACTGACAAAGGCTCATTAGTAGAGCTACCTAATCCATTGGGTAAAAAAGTAAAAATAAAATAATAAACTCACACTCTGAATTCACTGAGAGGAACCTGTAAAATAATTAATGGTCTGCAACAGTGGAATCTTAAAGAGATGTGTTTATGTGAAATCAGTTAGATACTGGTCTGCCAGTGAGCTGTGACTGCCAACTGATGACACATTACAATTGTTTGATTTCGAGAAATTATGATTTTTAAAAATCAAACAGTATTTATGAAATTGCAAGCAGCCAGCATAAGAGCTCAGTGATCCAGGAGGTTTTTTCTGGAAAGTACAAGCCTGGATCCTACCTCTACACAGTGGTTAGCAGATTTAGCAAGACTGCAGAAATGAGCCAGGAGTGGAGCTTACGGTTTTTGTTTTGTTTTGTTTTGTTTGACCTACTTATTAGCCGTGCAACCTCGGGCAAGAGGATGAACTCTCTATGCCTCAGTTTCCTCAACAGCAAAATCAGGGTGATAACAGGACCTGCCTCATCGGTTGTTGTGCAGATTAAATCAGTTAATATCTGTAAAGAGTATAGAACAGTGTTTGCCCATTTTAGTGCCTATATAAGGGTTTGTTATGATCATGAACATTGTTATTCACATTCACGTATTTGTGTACACACTGTAACTCTGGTTCAAGTTTATTCTGTTAGCAAGTTCTTATTATGGCTCTTACACTGTGCTAGAAATTGGGATGGTTACTATGTAAAATTAGAAGGGGATTATAATTTCTGCAAATGTGAGACTCTGGGTAGATAAAAAGGATTAGGCAAATTATCATTGTATGTGGAATTCTTACTTTCATTTGATTTATTAATTATAAATCTTCAAGTGCGTGCACACACACACGCACACGGTCTTACTCTCACTCATCTACTTATGCAGTTCTTGGTTGACACACCCATTGAGAAGCAGCTACTCTGTCTTTGGAGAAGCAGGGGGCACTTCAGGTTTGGAAAAGATCTGGAAGGACTGATCACCCCCTCACCATCCATAAAAGCCCCATTCTCAAGAATTCTGCAAGCTTAAGAATACATTTTATTTTAACCCTCCATTTGTCCTGAAATTTATAACCAAACACTATCTAGCGAAGTTATATGGTAAGATTGTGAAATATTTGATCTTAGAACACTATCATTTAATAGAAAACACAACTGCAGTCTGTATTTGCTGATATATATATATATATTATTTATATAATGTACATACATACGTGTGTGTGTATCTCCCTCTGGACAAGTAACGTCTTGAATTTTGAAAACACAGTAAATTGTGTGGTCTTGAACTTACAGTCCCTCCTAATTTTTGTTGATTGATGTTTTGTTCTATATTGAAGACCTATATGACCTGGCAACATGCATATGACCCTGCCATTGTGATTCAGGCAGCTGTATCCATGTGTGACTCAGGTCTCCAGGTGCTACCTGGTAGCCCACTCATTCCTTTTCTGCAATATTCTTCCTGGCTGATCTGATCAATGCCCTTTAACCAATGGACAAGGGCTTTTGTTTCATCAAACTTAAAAAACGTTTTCTTGTCATGTTTGTTTCATAGCCATCCTTATGATTCATTTGTAAATGATACTACATTTTCTATTATAACCACTGCACGTTTTGTCCCATAATGCCTCTTACCTGTCCTAAGGAAGCCCACAGCCTAGTGGAGTCCTCTATGGCCCGGTGCCTCCAGCACCTCTTGCTCCCAGTCTCCGCCATCTTTTCCATTCTCCATCTTCCCTGGCTCTCTAAACCCATGTGTCCTTTCTCGCCCTTGCCTACAGTCCTAGGCAAGTCTGCATTTCCTCTTCAAGTCTTCTGAGGGAGACTCTTTATTCACTCATCATGCAAACAGTCAGCATCTACTTTGTAACACAGGGCTATGCCTGAAACCCAGAAGAATCCTGTTTTTGACAATGTCACTCCCATGTAAAAGCCTGATAAAACTATCTAATACTCCTGTAGCCTGAACACGAAATATTCAATTAAAATTTCTTAACGATATTGTTAACCCGGGAAAATAACATCATAGCATTTCCTAGTTTTCATTTTGCCTGGAAAATGATTGGCGTAGTTTGTGGAGACTGGATCCTTTAAATAACTGAAAGTATTTGAGCCTATGGTAAGTGGCAGGTTGGGTAAAGGAGTCAGGGAAAGCAGGATATTCTGATGCAACATGAAAACACACATTTCATTTATGTCTCGATGTGGATCCTGAGGGCTTACACACATTTCTACTATATTATGCAAACTTCCTACAGTCTAGTTTGTCTATTTTTAATGGGGACATAGGGAAAAATAAAACATGCATAAATTAATGAAAGCATAATCAGGATACATACAAATTCTCTGTTGTTATTTGGCTCTATTCAGAATTGCTTATTTTGTTTATATTTAGTTCTCAGCGCTTGGTTTTATAGAAAAGGCAAACTCGCAGTGTTATTCCGGATCCATGTACAATAGGGGAAAGATCATAGGCTTTGTCATTAATGCATTTGATTGACTAATAGTTTAGTAGTTGTGGTCACATTGAGCAAATGTCACAACTCATCTGATCTTCAGTGTTATCTGTTAATTAAAATCAATTCTGATTTATAAATTTATACCCCTCTATAAAATGGGTATAATAATAACACCTATCTCATTTGATTGCTTGGAGAATTCAATTAGATAATGTTTGTAAAACAGTAAATAATGCAGCTTATAAAAGATAGTTGTAGTTTTCATTTTTGTTGTTCTGATGCAGGACATTTACTTTCAAATTTAGTGGACACTTGACTATGTAATCTTACAACAAGAATAATATTCAACTGTCTGTCAAGATTTCAGCTTATGTGGAAAGAGGTTCAGATAGAAAATTCTACACAGAATACAAATTCAAATTGCTCTCTAGGGTTTAGGTGAAGAAAGGAGAGGCCGGGCACAGTGGCTCACGCCTGTAATCCCAGCACTTTGGGAGGCCGAGCGGGGTAGAACACGAGGTCAGGAGATCAAGACCATCCTGGCCAACATGGTGAAACCCCATTTCTACTAAAACAAAAAATGAGCTGGGTGTGGTGGCACATGCCTGTAGTCCCAGGTACTTGGGAGGCTGAGGCAGGGGAATCACTGGAACCCGGGAGGCAGAGGCTGCAGTGAGTGGAGATTGCGCCACTGCACTACAGCCTGGAGACAGAGCAAGACTCGCTCTCAAAAAAAAAAAAAAAAAAAAAGAGAAAAATACACACATTTTTCAGGTAGATTCCCACTTTTCTCTCCCAATATAGTGGTTTTCAACCGTGGCCGCTGGTCAGAGTTGCCTGGGGAGATTTTAAAATATGCTTATGCCCAAGCCCATCCTAGACCAGTTAGGTCAGAATATTTGGAGAGGGGCCCAGCCTTCAATACTTTTAAAAACAATGAGGGGATTTTACCGGGCAGCCAGGATTGAGAATCACTGTTTTAAACCATCCCGGTCCAATAAACATTGTTCAACTTTCATAGGTTCCCAGATTGGGCCAGGTTGGTCCCTACCCCAGTTTGTCAACCTAATTTTGCCTGTTTCAAATTTGCAATTGTTCCCTCCATAGTGATGTAAATAAGTAGCAGCTTGTACTTGAATATTCTGCATAGTCCTGGACTCTAGGACCCGTGTCGTATTGATCCTGCTGGTGTTGTTATCCAGCACACCACCAGTAACAGAATGGAGCTCAGTGATTGCTTTTTGGTTTGAAACCGTAGATTACCTTCAGCCTTCCCATCTCCAGGCTACCTATGATATCAGTAGAACTCCTGGTACAGTGTCAGCATAAAGACAGAGTAACCTCATGGAAAGAGCGTCCCTTTATTTCAAAGTATCCTCTTCTCCCTGCTCCACAAAATCAACACTCCGCAAATGCTTATTTGTTCATTAGCATTCTCCCGTTTTAAATGTGGCGACAGAATGATGTTAAATGTGTCTTTATTGAACAGACATTTATCAAGGTGCTGTGCCGTTTGCTGGGGATGGAAAATAAAATAAGCAAGCGTCCCTACCTCCATAGAGCTCAAAGTGTGGTGAGGGAGACAGACAAACAATAAACCATTTATAACAACACGGACTAGTAGAACAACAATGAGGGGTGCTGTCAGCACATGGGCTCGTGTTGGATTATCTCTGCTTTGAACTGTGCAGCAGAGCTCACAGGCTCTGGTGGATTTTGGTCCTATTTTTTCTTGGTATGCTCCCGCTGCTGCTTCATGCTGCCATTTCCCCATCTGTTGAGTAATCCTGATTATGTTCTTGCTTGCTTTCCAACATATTTCTATGGGAAATCATTATTCTAATATAAACTCATAAGCATTATCATTAGCAAGAGTTTAACCTCTCTGATTCCTTTTAAATCCAATCATATGGCCATGAGTAAATCATGAACCTAAGATATTCCTTCTAATTGTATTAATTACTTTCTTTAAGATTGTCTTATCTGAGTTTGTTTGCTTGTATGCTTAATTTTTCTCTGTGTCTTCATTTGTGCTTTTCCTATTTTTCTATGACCATTTTTGTTTTTTTGGTACTTTCACTCGAATAGGTTAGATTTTTTCCTTTATCATTAGTAATAACCTCTCACGATCAAAAATTTGGAAACTATGGAGAAATTAGAGAGAAACCAAATCCTCCAAATGGCCACCAACAAGAAAAGTTTTTGACAGTTTGATATTTCATACGTAATTTGTATATATAGGCTCATATTATATAGAAAGAATTATATCTTTGTTTGTTTGTTTTTGAGACAGGGCCTCACTCTGTCACCCGGGCTGGAGTGCAGTGGCATGATCTCAGCTCACTGTAACCTCCATCTCCCAGGTGCAAGCAATTCTCCTGCTTCAGCCTGCCAAGTAGCTGAGATTACAGGTGTGCACCACCACGCCTGGCTAATTTTTGTATTTGCGGTAGAGATGAGGTTTCACCATGTTGGCCAGGCTGGTCTCAATCTCCTGGCCTTAAGTGATCCTTCCACATCAACCTCCCAAAGTGCTGGGATTACAGATGTGAGCCACTGCCCCCAGCCTAAAGAATTGTATTTTAATTTTGAAGTTAACATTACAACATAAGCACCTTTCCATTTTATTAGAAACACTGGTAACATATTTTCATTGGCTGCATAACATACAATGTACTAGATTTACCAGGTTAATATAACTCTTTTCCTCTATCGGACATTTAAGCATTTACCTTTTCCCCCTTTTTCTGAACGAGCTTCTGCAGTAAATATCTGTGCATTTTTTTTCTTATTGTCCATTTGCTCAAGATCAGTTCTCAAAATGTAGAGATAGGGTATCTGAGCTGCCTTGTTAAGACCATGGAATATCGAGGGAGCATGTGGCAAGTTCTCATGGCTCCTCCCTGGGGATGCTGGAATCACTCTGCAGGGGGGTTTCGAAGGAATTCTCTGTCCATTCTGCATGGGGTCCTCTTCCCACTTGGAATAAGTGATTGTGGAAGCGTTGGGGATGTTTGGCACATCCTGATGCTCCTTTCTTGCCTTGCTCCCCCCTCTTTCCTCTGGAGCAAAGGAGTGACACCCGGCTGTGGCTATTGCGCGCTTCTAGACGCTGCTGAATGGCAGTGCAGAGATAATGTTGTCTGTCCCCTCTGCAGCCAGAGTGGATGCTCGAGCAACCCCACAGGTAATTTTCAGCTACTGTAGGATTCCAGCTGCCGAGGGCCTGGTTACCAACCTCCTACTTCTGATATTAATCTCTTGCTACTTCCTGGCCCGTGATTGGCATGATGAGCATGTTCGTCTTTCTTCATCTGTCCCTGACAGGGATGGCTATGTTTATGCCCACAAGGTGCATAATTGAGATAACCATCATTAAGCAAGGCCTTGGTGATGAACTGTTCAGACTCATTAATTCCTCTGATGAGTTGGAGCCTGTTATGGTGAATGGACGGGCAGCGTGCACGCCTCCATGCCAGATACTCTCAGCTGGTTTCAAGCATATTCCTTATGGCTCATTGCCAAAAAATGAGTACTGTCAATCAAGGTGCTGGGTCTGTGGCACTGAACTCCTAAAGCTCTGATTGATCCATTGGGACATCTGTGAAGAGATGAAGCGGCCACTGTCTTCTGGGTTTGGGATAAGGAATTCCATATTTCTCCTGGCATATCCTTAGAGCTATATGCATACTCTGGCCACCACTCCAATTCCCCTCTCTCTCGTAAGCTCCAAGCCTCATCAGCAGGTTCATCACTGTGTTATCTCATAAGCACTACCTGGATTCCTTCCAATTTATAGATATTCATATATATACTCATATATATATAATTTGTATATATATGCAAACTTTGTGCAAACTTTATGTCCTACAAACTAAAAATTCAGTATGTACAAATATATACAATATGTATATATACAAATATATACAATATGTATATATACAAATATATACAATATGTATATATACAAAATATATACAATATGTATATATACAAATATAAACAATATGTATATATACAAATATAAACAATATGTATATATACAAATATAAACAATATGTATATATACAAATATAAACAATATGTATATATACAAATATATACAATATGTATATATACAAATATATACAATATGTATATATACAAATATATACAATATGTATATATACAAATATATACAATATGTATATATACAAATATATACAATATGTATATATACAAATATAAACAATATGTATATATACAAATATAAACAATATGTATATATACAAATATAAACAATATGTATATATACAAATATAAACAATATGTATATATACAAATATATACAATATGTATATATACAAATATATACAATATGTATATATACAAATATATACAATATGTATATATACAAATATATACAATATGTATATATACAAATATATACAATATGTATATATAATTTATATATAATTTTAAATGTTAATATTTATTTAAATATTCATATATATACATATATATACGTGTGTGTGTGTGTGTGTGTGTGTGTATATATATATATATAATTTGAGACAAGGTCTTGCTTTGTTGCCCAGGCTGGAGAGCACTGACACAATCATAAGCTCACCTTCAACTTCAACCTCCTGGGTTCAAGCAATCCTGCCTCAGCCTCTCAAATAGCTGGAACTATAGGTCTGTGCCACCATGCCCAGCTGATGGTTTTAAATATTTTTAGAAATATGTCTGGTTATATTGCTCAGGCTGGTCACCAGCTCCTAGCCTCAAGTGATCCACCTGCCTGGACTGACCCAGTGGTTGTGGTTACAGGCATGAGCCAGCACAGCCAGCTCTTCCCAGTTTTTTTCGTCGCAATTGACATTTCCCTATTTCACCCACCTCATTGCTCTTTCAGTCTCTAGTTTTCCCCTGTAACTATCATTCTCCAGTTTGCAGTCCGAGTTCTTTATTGAAAGCAAAAATGTGACTGTGTCCTTCACTGGGTTAAATGCTTCATTGTTTTCCAGATGAGATCCAAACTCTACATGTTATAATTCTATATGTCTGTATTCTCTTTTATTACTTTTATATAGCTAGCTTGAATATTCATTTTCTGTGGCTACTGTAACAAATTACCATAGACTTTTTGGTTTAAGAAACAGAAATTTATTTTTTTACAGTCCTGGAGGTAGGAAGTCTGAAATCAGTTTCCCCGGATGAAAACCAAGGCGTCAGAGGGTGATGCTCCCTCCAGCGGCTCCAGGGCCTGCTGGCATTCCTCGTCTCTCCCAGCTTCTGGTGGCTTCTGGCATTCCTTGGCTTGCTGCTACACCTTCCAGCCTTCAAGGCTTCCAGCATCTTCCAATATCTTCCTCCTCCATCTTCACAATGCCTTCTCCTCTAGTTATGTCAAATCCCCTTTTGCCCATCTCTTATAAGTACACTTGTGATTGTATTTAGGATTATCCCCAGATAATCCAGAATAATCCTGGATAATCCCCCATCATAAGATCCTTAATTTGATAATATCTGCAAAGACCATAAGGTAACATTGACAGGTTCCAGAGATTCAGAAGCACCATCTTTGGGGAGCCATTATTTAGCCTGCTAAAAGCCTGATTAAGGTTCCCCCATTCCAAGACAGTACATGTAATTGCCTAAATTTTTTGAAAGCATTAGCGTGTAGTAATTCTGACTGGGAACACATTTTTATTTGTAATATAGAGGTCCCTTCATATGGACCAGATTAAACCTTTTTAACTTTTTCAAACTGAACTAAAATAGTATCTTTTCATTGCTAAAAATCTTGTGCCTCTATTTACAATAGCAAAGACTTGGAACTAACCCACATGCCCATCAATGATAGACTAGATAAAGAAAATATGGTACATATACACCATGGAATACTATGCAGCCATAAAAAAGAATGAGTTCATGTCCTTTGCAGAGACATGGATGAAGCTAGAAGCCATCACTCTTAGCAAACTAATACAGGAACAGAAAACCAAACACCGCATGTTCTCATTCATAAGTGGGAGTGGAACAATGAGAACACTTAGACACAGAGAGACAGAGGGGGGGAACGTTACACACCAGGGCCTGTCAGGGGATGGGGCAAGGGGAAGGAGAGCATTAGGACAAACACCTAGTGCATGTGGGCCTTAAAACCTAGATGGTGGGTTGATAGAGGCAGCAAACCACCATGGCACATGTAACAAACCTGCACATTCTGCACATGTATACCAGAACTTAGACAAGAAACAAAAATTCCTGTGCATACCATTCCTGTATTATCTATTAATTTCCTTTTACATTTATACATTCTTATGCCTCTACCATGTTAATATGATGAATATGATTTTATGTTATTTTTTAAATAATACTGAAGATATTTATGGTTATATATTTCTCTTCCACACCAGATACTGCCTCCTTTCATGGTTTTGCTATGAGGTACCTACCTATTCATAGCTTTCTAGAGAAGGCGTACATTTACTTTTCTTCTTTGGTATAAGGATAATCTAAAAGTGAGTTTTAAATTTCCAAATAGGTAAGATTTGTTTTATACTCACAAAACATGTAAATGATTTGTTACTAATTTTCTTAGACTGTGAGCAGAGAATGAAGCCTATAGAATATTCCCTTATAACTTGTGTTCAGGCTTCTTAATGGCAGTTACAAGACAGATTTTTGTAAATGTGCCACAAACAAAAATTGTTTTGAGGGGATTTGATATATACAGTGAGAAGTATATAAAAGTACACATATAATCAAGTTTATTGATCATATATACTTTTTATATGTTCTCGTTTGTTTTCTATTAGATCTGCCCAATTTTGAGAAATATATTTTGAAGTATTACATTGTGATAGTGTATTAATTGCTTTATATATTATTAACTATTTCTTTCTATTAACTTTTCTTTAACTTTTGCTTTATATATTTAGTTGCCGTGCTTTTTGGTACATCTCAGTTTACAGCTGTCAAAGCACCATAAATGGTGTCATTTCATAAAAATGATCCACTTTTTCCCATCTAATACCTTGAAGCCCACCTGCATTTGTAGTCTTTTACTGAGATTGTTTGTCCTGTTGATTACAGATCAGCATTTCTCAACCTGGTTTTCATTATTATCTTCCTCAGGAGCCTTCTAATACATTTTTTCTTAATGCTGCCTCCCATGGTATTATAATATCACAGATATATTGTACATGTGTTCTATGTATATCTGTGTGTTAGTCATCAAAAGAGTGACACTATTTCAGTCCCTTTGGGGTAATATCACTCCCATTGAGAATGCATGTAATTGATTCTCAGTAGACCTTCCCCTGTAATGTGTGACTTCCATCTCAAAAACCCACATTTAGTGCTTGAAACACATATACATATCATACTGTTCCCCACTTATTCTCCCCTCATCTTCTTTTATGGTGTTCAGTGTCATTTACTGTTTGGTTACAGTTTTTCTTTAAATATGGATATGTTCCCCATATGGGTTAAGTAAGCAAGATAGTCTCTAAGTCTGTATATATATGCAAATATTTCTTTCACCCTGGCAGGTAACATTCTTGAGTGTGTAAAGGATTCTTGGGCCTCAGCCTTTGTCTTCAGTAGGCTGTACGACCACGTACTTACAGCTGGGTAGATCTGTGCCAGTCTATCTGATCCATTTTCCTTGACGGGTAACTCTTTTTTGGCGAAAAGTTGGTCTTTCTCCTCGATGTTAATTAATTTTATGGAATACGGCTCTATGTTTCTTTCTACATCAAATTTGCCTTCACCTTCAGGTACCTTTTCAGCTTGTAGATTTAGTTCTCTCCTCAACTTGGATTGTATTTTGTATTATTTGCAATCCTAATCTTTTTGCTTCTTTTCCTCTTCCAGTATGCCTATGAGCCACATGTTATATCTCCTCTATTTATATATCAGCCTTTTCCCCGATTCTCCTTATGTTTACGTGTGTATGTGTGTGTTACATGCACATGTGTACTTTGAAATATTTCTTGCATTTGATCTTCAGGCCACTAATTCAGGCTTCAACAACGGCCATATGGTTCTTTAATTACTCCTGTAAATTAGTTCTGCAATCGTCGAGTATTAGTACCAGACACACTTGACCATCCTTGAGTGCACATACTGTGTTTCAGTTCTAACTTCCATCTTCTCCAGGAGCCTGGATCACCAGGTGCTCATTGTGTTAAGCATCTTCCTTCTTGTTATTGGTTCTCTTTAAATGTGTTGATATTTAACTTTATCAGGTTATTGGTGGCTTCCATCCTTCAGGTGAAGGAAGGTAAAGACTGGAGATACAGCATTGAATGGTTTACTAGTTCCCCACTGGGGCAACCAAAGAAGGCCTCTCCCTCATATACCCAGCCTCAGGTTTAGGGAGGTGGCCTTGGCTCCTGCACCACCTCTTGGAGAACAGACAACTCTGGAACACTCATATAGGGCTAAGAATTGTTCTGCAGGCCTCTGGACTCCCCAGAACCTGAGTCTGCTGGTCATTGAGTGTCCCTCAGCCCCAGCACTGCTTGGCTTGGGAGAGTCTGTCTACTTGACCGTAGCTGGGAATGGAAAGAGTGGGAGAGACTGAGGAGTAACTTTCTTTCTGAATACCCCTTCCGTTTCTAACTTTAACATAACAAAAATGATCATTCAGGGAGGACTGTGCTGCATCAGGAAGGAGAGATACATGTTCTAGGTCTGACTTTGCCACTAGCAAGCCATGTGGCCATCAGCACATCACTCAGCTTTCTTGTACCTCTGTGTCCTCATTTGTAAGATGAAGAGATTGACCGATTATTGATCTAAGTGGAGCTACAGCCTTCTCAGTTTGTAGGAAATCTCAGTATCCTGAAGGTTCTCATTATGATGTGGAGTGAAATTCAGTGGTTTTTCCCTCTGTGTTCTGTGGAGCCCTGCGGATTCTGCCCTGGAGGGAAGGAAGGGATTGGAGATGTTTCGCTTACCTTTTTATTTGCACTAAGAGTTCGACTGCTAAAACAAGCATGAAAGCCAGCAGTAGAGTCTACATAAGCCTCAGAATTAAGTTTCTCTAACATAACTTTGGGTTTCTCTTTGGTGGTTTTGCTTATTTCCTTCACATTGTATTTGGGCATTTCATCCTCTCTACCAGTTGTTTTGGGTCAACAGAAGCAAGCAGTATTTATGACCCACCAGTCTTTCAGGATTGAAAGGGACCAGAAGACGCCATCCCAAAATAGACCCCTTTAGCGTATGGATTATCTTGAGCTGTAGGGAGCTGAGAACCAGCAGTGCGGGAAGAGTGTTTTTTACCTTTCTCTAACTGCATAAAACTGATGGCTATGTACAAGGAAGAGAGGGACTGCTGGAGACAGCTGTCATCACCTGAGAGGCTCTTACCTGGATGGCAGAACAAACCTTATTTACCATACCTCTCCTCACCTTCTTATAACTTGCCTTCCCCACCTGGAAGCCCCAAAGTCACTTTCCTTTGCTTAGCCTAAGACAGTAGTTAAGCCTCAATCATCTGGCCACCTCCTTGAGTCTCGTTTCTTTGCGGGATTCCCTTGTATGCATGTAATTAAAACTTTGTGTGTACATAATTAAAACGTGGGTTCTCTCTTGATAGTTTTTCATCAGTTTGATTCCTGGGCCCAGCCGTTGAACCTAGGAGGGTAGATAAACAGGTTTATTTCCTCCCCTACAGGATTGAAAGGGTCTCCTACATGAAGCATCCTCTTAAAGTCACAAAGGGGCTGAGCTGGATCTCTATTTTGGGGGTACAGCTTCCTGCATATGACTCTACTGTACATCATAAGGCTTTTACAGACTTCATTTACAAATTGGTCTAAAGTAGCTCAGCGTCCCTGAGACACTGATGGTCTTTGAGATGATTTATCTAAGTCTGAAATGTTGGCTAATGTTCTTTACTAGCAAGGGCAAGGTTTTATATTGCTGATGTTTAACAGCCAAGGCACTTTTGTTATTTCTTATTAAAAAAAAAAAAAAAAGATGAGTGAGGCCGGGCACAGTGGCTCACGCCTGTAACCCCAGAACTTTGGGAGGCCAAGGAGGGGCAGATCACCTGAAGTCAGGAGTTCAAGACCAGCCTGGCCAACATAGTGAAACCCTATCTCTACTAAAAGTACAAAAATTAGTCAGGCATGGTGGCAGGTGCCTGTAGTCCCAGCTACATGGGAGACTGAGGCAGGAGAATCACTTGAACCCAGGAGGTGGAGATTGCAGTGAGCCGAGATCACATCACTGTACCCCAGCCTGGGTGACAGAGTGAGACTCTGTCTCAAACATTAAAATTTAAATTTAAATTTAAAAAAAAATGAGTGACTGTAACTCAGAAAGCATTAGGAGGCCTTACTGCAGATCTCTGCATAGAGTAGGGTTTAATACCTTTGGAAATGATTACATTTTGAATGTCTTAACAAAAATTATTGTATGGGGAGATAACACACAGAAGATGAGAGATTTAATAGAAATTCTACCTCAAGCCTAAGTATAGAAGCTCTCCCCAAGCCCAGGATCATTACAGTGAGTCTATAATTAAAAACTGTAGGATTCCTTGGTGTAAATAATCAGCACATACTAAAAGTAAAAATAAGCTTTATTTAATGACAGTCTGCCAGTATCTGTAGATTTTGGAATTTCTATTTTCATTCATCTGTGAGAGTTCTGGTTGTCTTTTAAGTCCCACAAAAATAACACAGTGGAAATCAATTGAAGGCACAGAGCCAGAAATACAGATAAGTTAGATGGTCTCTTGAATGTTTCAGCCGTGCCAAATATATTCCGTTAACTAACAGGAAAAATAAATGAATTGGCCAAAAACTACGAGCCCGCTGACCATGGGGCCTTACGGAACACACAGAGTATTTATTTGTATGAAAGGAAAAAATGCAAACGACTTACATGAACACGTGATGACACGAGTCTAGGTTCTGGAAATCTGGGCCATGCACACATCACCAAACCTTCAATGGAGTAAGGGTAGAACAGACTCCTTGGAGGAGTGCCAAAGCTGACAAGGAAGTATTGTTGGTGTCAACTCTATCCAAGAACCACAAAGCCCTTTGATATGAATTCTCCTTCACATCTTGTGCCTGAGCCTCTCACCATCCAGGCCCCTACCTCTACACAGTAAATTTCAAATTTACATAGACACTGAAATCAGCAAATCAGCACCGGCTTGCTTTTCTTTCCTGTCCTTCTCTGTCTGTGCAGTTGTCTCTGTCTCTCTCTCTCACCCTCCCTCTCCCCTCCTGCCTCTTTTTTTTTTTTTTTTTTTTTTTTTTTTTTTGGAGATGGGGTCTAGCTGTGTTGCCCAGGCTGGAGTGCAGTGGCACAATCATGGCTCACTGCATCCTCAGACTCCCAGGCTCAAGCACAACCTCATCCTCCTGAGTAGCAGGGACTACAGACGTGCACCATCATGCCTGGCTATTTTCTTTTAACTTTTTGTAGAGGCAAGGTCTCCCGATATTTCCCAGGCTGGTCTCGAACTCCTGGGCTCAAGTGATTCCTCCACCTTGGCCTCCCAAAGCACTGGGATTACAAGGATAAGCTCACCCTCTGCCTCTTTTTTAAATAAGTTAATAACCATCTGATGCACTCAACATACCACACCAGAATACCTGGTTTGTGGTGAGGCTTCCTCCAGGCTTTTGGAGCATAGAGAAATTTAATCACTTTTGATGAGCTCCACTTTGAGCAACTTTTATTTCTACACTTACTTAAACTAAATGGAAGCCTCCATGCATGGCACAGGTGCAACAGTGCAACTTCCACTCTGTCCTCCAACACCCAGGGGTTGTGGAACAATGGCTGTGCCAGCCAACTCCAGGCTAGAGCACAGCTGGATGTGCCAGATACTCCCGCCTGCTGTCAGCTGTCGCCGCAGCACGAGAACACCAGCTTCTTCCTCCTAACACCCCAAAGCTTCAGGGTCTTGATCTTCAGCCCCTTCTTCCCTTCCCTTCCCCTTCCCCTTCCCCTTCATCTTCCCTTCCCTTCCTCTTTTCTCTGGTTTGTTTTTTTTCTTGTTTTTTTTTTTTGTTTTGATTTTTGTTTTGTTTTTTCTTTTTTTTTGGTTTTGTTTTTTTCTTGTTTTTTTGTTTTTTCTTTTTCTTGTTTTTTTGTTTTTTTGTTTCTTGTTTCTTTTTTGTTTTTTTGTTTGTCATTAAATAAAGCTTATTTTTACTTTTAGTATGTGCTGATTACTTACACCGAGGAATCCTACAATTTTTAATTATGGTGCTCACTGTAATGATCCTGGGCTTGGGGAGAGCTTCTATACTTAGGCTTGAGGTAGAATTTCTATTAAATCTCTCATCTTCTGTGTGTTATCTCCCCATACAATAATTTTTGTTAAGACATTCAAAATGTAATCATTTCCAAAGGTATTAAACCCTACTCTATGCAGAGATCTGCAGTAAGGCCTCCTAATGCTTTCTGAATTACATTCACTCATTTTGTTTTTTGTTTTTTTGTTTCTTGTTTTTTTGTTTTTTGTTTTGTTTTTTTGTTTCTGTTTTTTTCTTGTTTTTTTGTTTTTCTTGTTTTTTTGTTTTTTTGCTTTTTTGTTTCTTGTTTTTTGTTCTTTGAGTCTCACTCTGTCACCCAGGCTGGAGTGCAGTGATACAATCTCAGCTCACTGTAACCTCCACCTCCCAGGTTCCAGCAATTCTCCTGCCTCAGCCTCCAGAGTAGCTGGGATTACAGGCGCCCACCACCACGCCCAGCTAATTTTTGTATTTTTAGTAGAGACGGGGTTTCCCCGTGTTGACCAGGCTGGTCTCAAACTCCTGACCTCAGGTGTTCTGCCCGCCTTTGCCTCCCAAAGTGCTGGGATTACAGGTGTGAGCCTCCGAATTGCAGGAATCACCACTCTGCCTCCACATTTCTACCATTCTCTCTTCCCAGTCACCAAACCCATTCCGTATCATTATCTACAGTCCCTTCTTACCAGAGTAAGGTAAGACCTTGCCGCTGTGGGGCCATTAAGACCAAAGCCTTATTCTCTGTTTAGCTCCTGAAGGCATTTGAGTTTGTGACCAAACAGCAAAAATCTAAAAAATCAGTAAAAGTAGACCATTTTCCTTTTATGATAAGGAGACAGACGGGAGTCTATTAAAACATACAAAGGATGATAAATAGGATAATGGTGCAATCCAGTGACCTGAGATAATGCAATGACCGTGGACCTACTGTTATTCAGTCTGCCTGAGATTAAAACTTATTCTAAAAATTATATGCTTTTGAAAATCTTATAAGGAAAACTTTTGTTTATTTGTTTGTTTGTTTGTTTTTGTTTGTTGAGATGTAGTCTCGCTCTGTCACCCAGGCTGGAGTGCTCTGGTGCAACCTTGGCTCACTGTAACCTCTGCCTCCTAGGTTCAAGCAATTCTCCTGCCTCAGCCTCCTGAGTAGCTAGGACTACAAGTGCACATCACCATGCCCAGCTAATTTTTGTATTTTTAGTGGAGACAGGGTTTCACCAGGTTGGCCAGGCTGGACTGTTTTTCAGACTCTTGGCCTCAAGTGATCCACCTGCCTCGGCCTCCCAAAGTGCTGGGATTAGAGGCATGAACCACCATGCCTGGCTGAAAAACTTTTAGTTTTGATTTTGTTTTTCACTTCAGTTATTTTTAGGTAGAACATTAGTTGATTCATTAAAATACATTTAAACAACATGAATTCAGGTAAATCACTGATTAGTAACCATAATTTCCCTCTTAATAGCTAATACTTAAAGAATGCTTACTTACTATTCTTTAATCTCACAAAAACCTTTTGAAGTAAATATTAATATTATCTGCATTTTGCAGAGGAAGAAACTGGAGATTAGTGAGATTAAGAAACAGCTTGCAAATTGGAAAACCAGCTGGAATCTAGGTCTCTTTGGGCCAAACCACAACTGCTTAATCTTTGCTGCCTCTTTGTGTGTAGATAACTACAGATCCAAAAAGCAGAAAAGGGTGGATTTGCATTGTAGCAATGGAATTCTTATTGCAATAATTGTTTAATTGCACAATACCCTCAAAAAACCACAATCTGTGTTCATGCTACTACTCTATTGATAGAAACTCTTTTGAAAGAATTTCGTAAATCTGAATACCAATTGTTGAAATGCTTGCCTTTTTAACATTTGAATGAATAGATTTTTATGAGTTTATTTTTGCCTGTCTAAATTGGTAAACATTTAGGTTTTCTGACTTTCTTTGTCTCTGAATATTTTTTTCAGGGTCAACGTCTTTTTGAAAAGTTGCTCCAACTGACTTCACAAAATATTGAAATCAAGCTAGTGAGTGATGTAACAGCTGATTCAAAGGTATTAGAAGCCTTGAAATTAAAGGGTAAGACCAAGGTTGATATAATCTACCACTGGGTTTTCTGTTAAGATACTTTTAATTGCCCTTAAAATAATATAGAATATTTTTAGTACATTTCACTTAGTACATAGTACATTTGCATCTCCTTTGAAAAACAGCTCGATTAAAGTTTTTAAGTGGAGGAACTAACTAATATATTGGGATTTAAGAAACTGTTGCGTATTAGTGTAAGCAAAATAATCTACTGGCCAATAAATGATGATAAACTAGAGAGAAGACTCTTTCCCTTTCTGAACGTTTCAGCGTTGTGGTTACAGAGAAGAACCACTTCCCATCAGAATACACACTGGGTCTCTACCTTTCTCTTGCCTGCCAAATGAAAATTCTTTTCATGCTATATATTTAAAAAATAATATAGTCAGGTCCTGGAGTCTATGAAACATTGCCTGATTCATGAGTTTTAAGACAATTCCACAGGAGAACACCATTTATGTAGCCACTTTGCAATTTTTCTCACAATCTCATGAAGACTGAAAATAACTCCAAAATAACTTTATTTTGCTGTAATCTCAACCGAATTGAGCTCTCACATCCAAATAGTTTTTACTGTTTTGTAAAAATTGTTACCTGGAATTTATTATCCAAAGTGTAAGCCTCTGAAAGGCACGTTTGAGCCAGTGAAAATGTTCAAGCTGCCGGGTGTCCCTAGAAGAGAACAGGGCACTGACCTCAGTGAGTCATTCATGTTCCGCCTGATGGCGTTACAGCTCATGTTTGTGCTATTTAAACAGATTGTGCATTTTTTGCTTGTCATCTTCCCCACATTTTTAAGTGGCAATTCCTTCTAAAAATGGAACAGAACAGGAATCAAATAAGTGAGCCCCAGTGGCCCTTCCTCCTGGAGAAGAAAAATTGGAAGTGATAAAGCATATTGAAAGTCATAGACATATAGAAGACATAAGCTTGGCTACGCACATGTACCTATCACCATGCACACGTTTTCTACGCACAGGAAAATAAAACATGGGATAGTCGTATGTTTGAAAAGCTGTGCTGTGCTACCTGGGTGCAGCAGAATGTGTGTGAAGAACTTGTAAGTGCCTAGTTCAGTGGATTGACAGATAACAATCAATGTGGCTTAGAAATGTATTCTTACTTTTCCTATTTTTAAAAAATGTAAAATTGGATTCTCACTATCTGATAATTTGTTAGACAACACTTTTTTTTCTGAGGAATTGATTACTTTTGGTTAACTGAGGGTCCTGTATTTGCAGATGATTTTCCTCATGGAGTTTAGTAGCATCTCTTTGCGTTTGATTATCCCGGCAGGATAAAAAGCCGATGTGTTAGGAAGAGAAGGAGAGAGCCTGAGACATCCACAGCTCTCTTTCTTGCCATAGCCCATGCTAAATCTTGTAAACTCAACCAAAAGTTAAAACTGGGGGATATTAGGAAGCCTGACAGATTTTCTTAGGAGTTGCTGAATATTTGCTACTGTAAATAGCGATTGACAAATGCACAAATAAAGGCCTGGTTTATGTTTCTATTGTGAACTATACATTAAAATTTCATTATAGTAATTGCATCTCACAGAAAAAGAAGTGTTTGAATTTCCAAGCATATGTAGATACTACAACAACTTAGGTTCTGTTGATATGTAATAAGACTTCTTATCAAAATGCGAAAACAAATTATTTTCCTTCATAGGAGTAAAGCAATAAGTAGGACCCTATTTTCTCACAGCTATTTTCTAGGTAGCGATAGTAGGCCTCTCTGGCTCTTAGTAATGCACGTGATGTGTATGCTGTATGTAGAACATGTATAAATCTTTAAAATACAGTTATTGTATTTCTCTACTCTTGTCCTTTGGTAGACATATATTAAATAACAGTGCATTTTAGAAATAATTTTATGAGACTATTTTAAATCTGTGAATGAATATCTTGCTTAAGGGTTATCTTTTTTTGCAGGGAGGGATTCTAGTCTTTTAGCAAAATTCTAGAAAGTTTTTTCCAGAAATATCTCACAAAAAAAATAGGTAAATATAAAATGAGCCATGAGCAATTTCAGCTGTAAGAGTTACTGAATGTAGAAACTAATCAAATATGTTGTGAAAAAGAATAAAAGCATGGCTTCTCGATAAATGGTAAAGATTTAGTGCAGGTGTAAGTAGGCCCAGAAAAGGCCAGGCAGGCTGGAGAAGTGAGACAGCTGGCCAAGGCTCCCCTGATGGGTGGTGTGCAGGTCATTCCTGTTCCTTTTGCTCCCCACGCTTTGCCTCTCTCCTTGACTCGGAAGTCAGAAACCATCTCTTCAAGGTCTCAAACTGTGGCTTGCAGGTGAGGTGCTTTTGAAACCTAGTCCTCATGAAGTCCTTGCACCCAGGGAGGGATTTAATTTTACACAAGAGTCTCTGTAAATTCAAAATGGGTTTTACTAATCAGTTTTCTTAATTTCACTTCCTAACCATCTCCGCCTATATCCCTCATATAAACATCTCAAATGCAACGTGTTGACTCAGCTCACGTGCTTTCTTTCCCTCCCTGCACCAACACAGCATCTGTCCCTGTACATAAATGTCCATCTGCTCAGTCATTCACGTTAGAAACTCAACTCCGCGCTCTCATATGCCACATCTAAGGAGCCACGGTCTATAGACTCTACCCACTTTGTCTGTCTTCTAGATACCACATTTCCTCCTCACTCACCTGCCTTATTTCAGGTCTGTTAATACTTTGCTCAAGCCTTTGTCACCTTTCCTCTTTCACCATCTGATCTTCCACACAGCTGCCAAAGAGATCTTCGACCACATGGTTATTATCAACTTACATGTTCACCCAAATTGCATGCAGGTGTGCGGATGCCTAAGGAATATCATGCATGCAATAAAAGGCACAAGTATTAAATATATAGCTCAATGAATTTCACAAAGTAAACACATCCACATAACACCTTCACAGATCAAGATGTAGAATATTGCAGACATCTCAGAAAGCCTTCTCAATCCCCCTTGCAGTCAATGCCCTCCGCAGAGGGAACCACTATTTCGACCTCTACCATAGATTACCTTTATCTTTCTTTGAGCTTTATATAAATAGAATCGCAGAATTCTGTGTCTGGATTCCTTGGCTCAGTTTTATGTTTATAAGACCAATACATGTTGGATAAAACAGTGGTTTATTTTACATTGTTGTATAGTATTCCATTGTACGAATATAATACAATGGATCTGTTCTACTGATAGTAGATGTTTGGGTTTTTCCTAGTTTGGGTTATTATATATAGTGCTGCTGTGAGCATTCTTGTACATGTCTTTCAGATGCCTACACATATACATTTCTGTTGAGTATATACTTAGGATTAGGATTGCTGATCTAATAGGCTATATATATGTTCAATTTCAATAGATATTGGTCAGTCAGTATTCTAAGTGGTTGTAGCAATTTACACTCTCACAAACACTATGTTAATGTTCTGCTTGCTCCATATCCTTGCAAAACTTGGCACCTTGTTCTTTTTATTTTAGCCATTCTGGTGGATAGGTATCATGTTGTATCTTTAATTTTCATTTCTCTGATGGCTAATTATATTGAGCATCTTCTCATATACTTATTGACCATTTCCATATTCTCTTGGAGAAGGTGCCTCTGCAAGTATTTTGCCCAGTGTTATTGTTGCTGTTTTTATTGGCCTATTCTTATTGATGATTAGGCTAGATTTTAATCTTTTGTTGGATATATGTATTTCAAGTATCTTCATCCATTTGAGGCTTGCCTTTTCACTCTTCCAATGATGTCTTTACATAAATGGAAATTCTTAGTTTTAATGAAATCTGATTTGTTAATTACTCCTTTATTGTTGATGCTCACTGCATCCTGTATAAAAACTATTTATCATTACAAGGTCATGGAGATTTTCTTGTTTGTTCTGTTCTAGATACTATATTATTTTGCTGTTCAGACTTAAGTCTGTGTTAAGTCTGGGCTTTATTTTTGCTTATGGTATGAAGTAGCAATAAAGGTTAATTTTTATACAAATGGGGGGTCATTTGTTTAAAAAAACTTCTTCACAGCATGTTCAAGGCATCGTTGTTAAAAATTAAGTGACTATGTTTTAGTTCTGTCTTTGAATTCTTTACTGTATTTTCTTAGTCTACTTATTTATCCCAGGACAAATGCCATACTGTTTATCTTGCCTTTGTAATATGTGTTACAGATGGTGTAACTTTCATCTTTGTTTTTCACTTTTAGAACTGCCTTATTCTTGGACCTCCAGGTTTTGAAATAAATTTTAGAAACATCTTATCATAAAACTACTGAAATCGTATTAGAATTACACTGACTCTGTAGATAAACTTGGTGAAAATTGGCATTGACAATATTGAATCTTTTACTTCATATCTATAACAAAGCTACAATATTTCCTCTTACTACTGCTTTAGCTGCATCTCTCTATTTTCAATATGACATAAATTTCTAAATTATTTTTCTGTCCAAAAAGTTTTCTGATTTCTACTGCAGTCTACTTTGTACTGTGGCCTATTTAGAAATGTAAATCTTAATTTTCAAACATTTGGAGATTGTTCTATTTGTCATTTGTTATTTTCATTATGTATATTCATAGAATATACTTGGTATGATTTCAGTCATTTGGTATTTTTGGAAAGTTACTTTATAAAAATTTATTTAAATAAATTTGTTTTATAAATATCAAGGCTTTCTATTGCTTTCATACAGCTTTCATTTTTGTTTTTGCATTTTCTAAGTCTTGACCAGACTGAGTCTAAAAGCTGAAAGTGGAGTATAAGTGAAATGGCTTCTCATTGTCTGATACATGATCTTCGTTGGTAGACTTCAGAAACAAGCTAAATGAGATGTGAGATTGTCATTGAAATCCTCTGCTTTCTTCAAATCCATGTTCCTGCCGGATGTGCCACTTGCTGCCACCACTTGGCTTACTAGGAGTAATCGTGACAATTCTTTTTTTTTTTTTTTTTTTTTTTTTTGAGACAGAATCTCGCTCCGTCACCCAGGCTGGAGTGCCTTGGTGCGATCTCAGCTCACTGCAAGCTCCGCCTCCCTGGTTCAAGTGATTCTTCTGCCTCAGCCTCCCAAGTAGCTGGGATTATAGGTGCATGCCACCACGCCTGGCTAATTTTTGTATTTTTAGTAGAGATGGGGTTTCACCATATTGACCAGGCTGATCTCAAACTCCTGACCTCATGATCTGCCCACCTTGGCCTCCCAAAGTGTTGGGATTACGGGCGTGAGCCACTGCGCCTGGCCAACAATTCTCTTAAGTCCTGTTTTCTCTGCTCATGCCTCCCAGCAAGTGCCTTTGATATCCTACTTCTCACCAAACCTGATCGTAGTAATAGCACAGTCATATTATTGAATTTTTATATTACTAACACAATTTTTATTTCTGGTTCTATATTTTAGTCCTAAGCAAAATATTATCCCTCGAGGATACCACTGTACTTTTCATTCTCATATGTTATAGTTACTGTTGCAATTAAAGTGAAAATTAAGAATTATTTGTTTGTCTACCAAAACCATAACAATTCATTGTGCTTTCTATAATATGACTACAATATTTAATGCCTCTGTAGCCTAGCAACAATTAAAATAAAGTCAGAAAACATAAATTTCCTTTTGAAAAAAAAAAAAGCAGACTTTTATTTATTCATGGTTGGATGATACAATGATGAGTGAAATAAATGTCATAAAAGATTTAGAATCAGTGACCTAGAAGTTAAGTCCATGTTTTTTTTTTTAAAGGCATTTGAAACCTCAGGGTCTGAAATCTCTTGTTTCAGTCTCATTCTTACTATTTACTATAATTGACTTTTCAAGTATCTGAAAGCTATTTGTGATTCACAAACACAACCTACATTTTCAGGGCCGTGTTTCTCAAAATATGCTTTTCCCTGTGCCTGAAATACCCTTATGTATTTCCCTTGTCAATTTACAAGCTCTTTTTCATCCTTTTTTTAAATTTTTTTTTTTTTTTTTTTTTTTTTTTTTTTTTGAGAGAGAGAGAGATGATGTCTTGCTCTGTCGCCCAGGCTGTAGAACACTGGCCCTGTAGTAGCTCACTGCACCTTTGAACTCCTGGGCTCCAGTGATGCTTCCATCTCAGCCTCCCCAGTAGCTGGGACACAGGCATGTGCCACCATGCCTGACCAAGTCCATTTTTAAGCCTTACACATAGTATTTTCCCTTTCACTTTCATCTCTTTACCCTGGTTGGTCTTACCATCCACTTTTTCTCCATTGTTCATTAATGTTGTTTAATCCAACAATTATTCCTTGACTATCTGTCATGTGCCAACAAGTTGGGCTTTAAAGAGAGGAAGTTGACTAAGACATGAGCCTTCCCCTAACTTCAAAGAGTTCAGAGTTTGGTAGAGAAGACCAAGTGATAAGTGAAATAAAGTGATCAAGAAATTCCTAAAACATCGACACAGAGTCCAATGTTTCTGAATCACTTTTTGCAACAGCGGTTGTTGCCCATGCTTTCCACTCAGCGTTGTCTCTGTACCACCAAGAATGTCCATGGTGCTATGTAGCTTTAAGAAACAGAATGCATTACTGTTGTCGCTTTGTTTCTAATCAGAATTCCATCCTGCTTGTTTTTGAAGCATACCAGAATATGTCAAAGCAAGATATTCGGACAATAACCAGATCTTGTATTCCTTCCTCAAAGGGTCCTTAAATGGTTTGTTGACTGAATATTGGGAAACTTCAAGAGCTCTGTCATGCCACCAGGAACAACACGGTGACAACTTTGTCACAACTTGCCACCTGGTCTGTGGCAATCATAAGATGCATTGCAATGTCAGGGATGTTAAAAAGTGAAGACTAAATGTTTCGGAATCAATGACTTAGAGTAATAAGTGTTATTTTAAAATATTTAGTAATAAACTAGAAAATTCAACTTAGAAACTTTAAACTTTAATACATTAATTAAATTAAAATGACCGTTCCTCATCCCACACTGAGAGAGGTAGATTCTCAATCAAACCTCTTGTAACAGACCTTCTTTATAGTGCAGTGACCATACTCAGTGGATGGAAATTTGGAGAATTCAGGCTGTGCTGGTTTTTAAGAAATGCGGAGTCTTTACAGACCCCCTTGATGGCTAGAGCATTCAGCAATAGGAAGTGTGCCCATCCAAAAATAGAAATCAGCAAAAACTGCTCTATGGCCTGAAACAGGAAGGAAGTTATTCGAATCGGTTTTTATATGCAATTTCTATAGGAAAACAATACAATGAAATCAGAAACCTGAAATACACTGGAGAAGAGACAGTCTCCTGGGGTAGACAAGAAAGATAACAGAAATCACAGTCCTAGCTATGCAGCATGATGAATTGCAACCCAAAAGAAAAAAGAGGGGCTAGTCATGAGAGCTTGGTTCTAAAAAGAAGAGGGATAGCAAACATTCAGTGGTAAACGTGATAGGCATGAAAAGGCTCAGGCAATTGTTCCTACTGACATTATCTGCTAAGAGAGAGTGACCATACAAATGACGATTTCACTTATAGGCTAAACTCTGTCACTAGGTGCTGTTTGGTCTTTAAAAACAAAATTTAATCTTTTAAATTGATTTTATCTGAAAAGTAAAAGTTACATATATTGATCATGTGCAACATATTTTGAAATCTGTATACATTAGCTACGTTGAGCTAATTAACATACGCATTATTTCATATGCTTATTTTTTTGTGGTGAGAGCACTTGAAATCTACTTCCTTAGCAAGTTTCAAGAATACAATCTTGTACATTGTTATTAACTATTATCACCATGTTGTGTGATAGATCACTCCTTATTGCCAGTCATCAGTCCAGTTATACAACCAGAGAAAGAAATTCATCCTAGAGCTTGGGGACCTCCATGCTGTGTCTCTTTCTCCTGATGGTCCAGCACACTGTGGGCTTGGGGTGTCAACACAGCCCTGCTCAGCTGGTGTTGCAAGCTTTCAGTCTGTTCGAATCAAACATGTATTTTCCTCCCCCTCCCTTCTCTCCTGCACACAAACCTACAAGTGATTAAACATAGAGCTTAGTCTGTGCCACCCATAAATGTTTTGTGATAACTTTAAGGAGCTGATAACAAAACTTTTTTATGAGGTTTTATTTTGTTTTGCCAGAGCATTCATGTGTCAAGAATTTTCTTTCCTTTTTGGATTCTTCAGATAGATAGTAGGTAGGCAGACAGGTAGGTAGATAGTTAGATGACAGATACATAGAAAGATTTGGATAAATGACAGATAGATAGATAGATAGATGGCAGGTAGATAGATATAGATAGATGATAGGTAGGTAGGTAGATATGGATAAAAGAAAGAAAGAAAGATAGGTGGATAGAGACAGATAAATAGATGGAAAGAAAGAGGAAAGAAAGAAGATAGGTAGGTAGATGACAGATACACAGAAAGAAAGAGATAGATGACAGATACACAGAAAGATATTAATAGATAGATGATAGTTTATTTATGCTGCTATAATAAAATAACTGAGACTGGGCAATTTATAAAGAACAGACACTTACTCTCTCACAGTTCTGGGGTCTGGAAGTTTAAGATCAAGGCACCAGCAGGTTCAGTGTCTGTTGAGAGCTGCTTTCTGCTTCCAAGATGGCGCCTTGTTACGCATCCCCCAGAGGGAACTAACGCTGTGTCCTCACGTGGCGGATAAGACAGAAGGGCAAAGAAGAGTCTAAGCTGGTTCCTTTCAGCCCCTGCTACAAGACACCTATACATTCATGACTCAGTCACTCCCCAAATACCTCTTCATACTGCCACAGTGGGGATTAAGTTTAAACAGACGAATCTTGAGGGACATTCAAATCATATAGAGATCTGCAGATTTTCTCCCCATGAGATTTTAAAATTAAATTTCTCGATCTCCCTATCTTTTTATCCACATTGTTTCCTTTCTGTTCCTTTTTGTCTGTAAAGGCAATACAAAGCATGCTCTTGGAGTGGACTCTTGGTCACAGTGACAGTGCTCAGCCCTCTACATCCACTCATCTGCTCCCTTTGTGACTATAGTCATACATTTGCTGGATGACTGTCTCAGACACCCAGTTTAAAAGTGACCCCAACTTTCCCTTATTAGCACTATATGGCAAGTAAGTAAGCCAATTAGACAGAGCCTTACCCATATTAGTGAATAACCAGTAGCTACAGGGGCCTAATGAGCCCTGGCTGGGCATCTTTAGGTCATTTGGGTTATGATCCTACAAAGCATCAAACAAATGCTAGACTTTTAATTGGTCTTACTTGTGACTAAATTTTATGCATTAAAGTCAAAATCTTAATTGAAATAAGACTAAAACGCTTTCACTCATGTTAATAACACTGTATTTTTAAATTGTTGAGTTCTGGTGCTCCTTTAGCTACATTATTTTAAAAAGGACAGGGAGCTGCTGAATTCTTTCTGTTGAATTCTAAATGTGATCTTTGCCATTGCTTATTTAGATTCAAGAAAGCTGCCCTCATTCATCATTGATGACCCATATTTTTATTTTCACATTCATGGATTAGGCTTAACAAAATCCTTGAAAGGGAAAATATATTCCTAAATCTGAGCACAGGAGAATGTGTAATTTTTTAAGTTCATGCAGGCTGCCCTAGTTTCCAACTTCTGCATTTTACAAGGTGATTTTTGAACAGCTTACTCCAAATCAGTGGGGGATAGCCTATTGAGGTTTTTTTTTTTTTTTTTTCCACCTAGGTTTTACTGCTTTGTAATTGTTTCAAAACCTAACTCTACAAGTACATATGCCTGTATGTGCTAATTTAATGTAAGCCTTCATAAGTATAATGTGGTAGTTTCCCTCGAGTAAACTTTCTATTATTCTGGCTTTCATTTCCACTGTCGGAAAGGTTGCCGTCGTTAAGGAAGCTGTACATTTCAGAGGGTTTTTTGTTGTTCAAGTGAAGGACGGTCCTCATGGTTATGAATGTGGAATCCTCTGGACAGGGGGCTTATGAAGCTGCTGTGTATTGGCTCCGCTCTGGTAATGGCCCGGATGGAAGTCAGGGGGCCCTGACGGTCACCCAGGCATGCTTTTCCAATGTGTGCTTTCCTTTCACACCTTCTCAAAGTGAATGCCACCTGGGCTCATGCTTGATTGCCTGAGGGCTGCTGCCTTTGTCCTATACGCCGCCTGCTGTAATGCAAGGGATTCTGTCCTCCACCTTTCTTTACAGCACACTAAAATATTTGGCAGCAAGTCAGGAACTTTTCATCCTATGTTTGTTTGACCACATTATGCTTTTTAGTGATAATTTGCAGAGTAATTAGCATAATAACTAGGAACAGGTACTTTTGTGGCCCAGACCTTGTGCTAAAATTCTAAACTTGTCATTACTGTATGGTATAACCATAGGCCGGCACTTTCTCTGAGCCTCAGTGGTTTTTGTTGTTGTTGTTGTTTGAGACAGAGTTTCACTCTTGTTGCCCAGGCTGGCATGTAATGGTGCGATATTGACTCACTACAACCTCCACCTCCCAGTTTCAAGCAATTCTCCTGCCTCAGCCTCCCGAGTAGCTGGGATTACAGGTGCCCACCACCATGCCCAGCTAATTTTTGTATATTTGGTAGAGATGGGGTTTCACCATGTTGGCCAGGCTGCTGTTGAACTCCTGACCTCAGGTGATTCACCTGCCTTGGCCTCCCAAAGTGCTGGGATAATAGGCATGAGCCACTGTGCCCAGCCTTTTCTTTTTTTCTTTTCTTTTCTTTTCTTTTTTTTTTTTTTTTTTCAGTTAAATGAGAATAATAATAACCTCCCTGAGAGCTGTGAGAATTAACTTAGACAATATATTAAAAGTGCCTGGTGCAGGTGCCTACCTCATAATAAACTGTTAGTAAATGACATCCCCTAGAGCTGTTGCCTTAATTTACCCCAGCGCGCACTATTTGTGTTTGACCTGTCAGTGCCACTAGTCCAGACTGGATTTATTTTTGCTTCTAAATTACAAACGTAGGTCTGTGATTTTCTGATGAAAGAAAAGCCCCAGTTTTAATCATACATTACAGATTGTCTTTGGAAATGCAGCTGGTGTGTTTGTATGGTTGTGCGCTAACTCTTGCTGGCTCCGGTTTGTATTGGAATTATTCAGCTGGTGACACCAATGATTCCCCATCTGTGTTTTCCGTCTCTGTTCTAAGAGCTACCCAAGTTAGGTCTGCAATTCAATGTGTTTAAACTTTCACAAGGGTTCATCTGATACATATAATATAGTTGTGCCCGTCTAAACACATAAAATCTAAACATTTGCTCTGAAACGTAGAATCTTGTGCTACAGGTTTTATTTTTATCCCTGATACACAACCTTGGCAGGATTAGCATTTTCAAGGAAATTCTACGCATATCCAACCTTGTGACAGGAGAGAAGTAGAGTTTTATCTATTTCATCTAGTTGTGGCTTTATGTATTTCTATTCTAGGGATGCTAGAATTTGGGGACGATGTTCTTTAAGAGGTGAAGAGAGGCTGGTTGTGGTGATTCACACTTGTAATCTCAGCACTTTGGGAGGCTGAGGTGGGAGGATCATTGGAGCCCAGGAGTTCCACGCTGCAGTGAGCTGTGATCAGTGAGCTATGATCCACCACTGCACTCCAGCCAGGCGGTAGAGTGAGACCCCGCCTCAAACAAACAAACAAACAAACAAAAGACATACATGGTGGCTCATGCCTCTAATCCCAGCACTTTGGGAGGCTAAGGTAAGCAGATCACAAGGTCAAGAGTTCAAGACCAGCCTGAGCAACATGGTAAAACCCCATCTCTACTAAAAATATAAAAATTAGCCGGGCTTGGTGGCACAAGCCTGTAATCCCAGCTACTCAGGAGGCTGAGGCAGGAGAATTGTTTGAACCCAGGAGGCGGAGGTTGCAGTGAGCCGAGATCACACCACTGCACTCCAGCCTGAGCAACAGAGTGAGACTCCGTCTCAAAAAAAAAAAAAAGGAAAAAAAAAAGGCACTGAAGAGGAATAAAGATATAAATAAAAGAATAAATAGTAATCTTTCAGAAAGCCCTTGTAATTCCGAGGGATCCCATGGTCAGCATTTTTAGCCAGTAGCTTTTCTATTTTTTTCAGTTCCAAACAGAGAAGTTAGTCACTAAAAATACTGATCTTGGGATCCCCAGAATCATAAGGGCTTTCAGAGGCCCTCGTCTCCACATCTATGTTCACACATCCACGTGTATGTTCTGAAGGGTACTAGAGACTTTTTTTTTTCTTTGTTGTAGAGATAGTCTTGTTATGTTGCCCAGGCTGGTCTTGAACTCCTGGGCTCAAGCCATCCTCCCACCTTGGCCTCCCCAAGTGCTGGGATTACAGGTGTGGACCACCATGACCGGCTAGAGATGTGTTGTCTTCTGACAGAGCAGTTCCTGCCTTGCCTGGAGTAGCCAGACACAGAATATTCATTATCCTCATTAGTGAGTAAGATCCCTTACTTCTGTGACTCCGTGTCTGTTTTAAAAGTGGACATCCCAATTGCACCTGCTTTTTAAATCAATGTCATGAGAACTGGTGTGAGTTAAGATGCAAAGCTCTATTTCTGTTGTTTCCAGCAGGCTATTCAGCATGAACCTTGGCCATGACCTATTATTTCCGTGCCCACCTTCTTCCCATACTATATTTTATCTATATTTGTTTAGCTCACGTCCTTCCATCCCTTTCTCATGCTTGGTTATTCTACTAACTTCCTCCTCTGTCACACACAGGAAAATATATTCCAAATGCTCACAGCTATACTCACACTCTATGTCTCCTAACCAGCATCTTTTCTCTTCATAAGATCATGTCTTTTACTTACTGAACATAACAAACAAAACTAGAGGTTATCAGCCTGGGACTCTCCCATCACAGTGCTCCATCCCAGTACATTTTCCGTATCTCCATGCATTTCCACCTCCTTTCCTTCAACCTCAGAAGGAGGGTGTCTCTGATTCTCTTCCAAGGCTCTCTTTCACCTGAGACACCCGGTCCCACGTTCTCAGGAATTTCATTCAAGTTTTTTTCTCTCTTACCTTTAAATTTACCCTTTGCCTTTTAAATGGCTCTCTCCCCTCAACGTATAAATACACTCAAGTCAAAGAGGGGAAAGGAAAAAGAACTTGGCACTATCCATCCTAGTGCCCTCTGGCAGGTGCCCCCCACCCAATGCCTGCCCTTTTCTCCATGTTCAGGTTTATGCACCACTGTTCCTACCTCCGTGCAGTCCTCCAACCGCAGCAGCCTGGCCCTGCCCTGACTCCACTGAAACGACCTTGTCGAAGTCCCAGAGGACTTCCAGGTATGGAACTCGGTGGGAATATCTTAGACCTGCATCACATGACCTTTCTTCAGCTTTGAACACTGTGTACTGCTTTTTTCTTTTCCTTGGAACTGTCTAGTCCCTTGGTTTCACTCTATATTTCCCTTCCGTCTCTGGCCACACTTTCTCAGTCTCTTTTGCTGATTTTGAATACACTATCTTTCCCTTAAACATTGGCTTCTTCTCTCCTTTTTCTTCCTCTTCCCTTCTTTTCACTTTCTTCCCTCTTGCTGCATTGATTGCTTCTGCTTCTGTGGCTGCATTCATCACCGATTTGCAGATGGACCACCCATTGTTTTTCCTGAGTTCCAGGCCCAAATATTCAACAGCAAACTTCACATTTCCTCTTGGATATTCATGGAATACCTCAAAATCAATGTATCCAAAATGAAGTGGATGTCCCACCCCCACCTGGCCCTCCATGTTCTTCTTCCATTAAGTTTTATCTCAGTAAATGATCTGACTATCCTATGTTTGCTCCCCAAAGAAACCTAGAGCTAACCTTGACTTCCTTCTCCTCCTTCAACCTTCAAAATCAAATCAGTCTGCACTTCTACATGTGTGTCTTAACATTTCTGGAAATGGTTCTCCTTTTCCCTCCCTACCTCTACTCCTCTAACTTAGGCCTTTATCATTTCTCTTGAATGATTGCAAATGGACATCCTAACAGGTTTTCCTGACTCCAGTATTAACTATGTTCTATTCTCCACACTGAATGATGCTCCTAAAAGTCAACAAATTCTTCCTGTCCCTTCCTTGCTTTACCATTTTTTGGCAACTTGCTGAATTTTTTATTTGAATGTATTATTTTATTATGTATTAGGATAAAGTAACTAGTACATCAAACACATTTTGTGATTAGTAATACTTGGGGCAAAGCTAAGAATGTATCAATTTAAATTTGATTTAAGTATAATTAAGAAATTAATAGCACTGTTCTAGAAATAGGATTGGTTAAAAAAATAATAATATGGAACTCAAATGGCAGCAGAGAAGAGACATTCCAAAGTTCTCATCAAAGTTTCCCCAGGAGGCCTCTCCCACCTCCCTCCAAGCTGAGCCATCTGCTCCTCCCCATTCCCTTTCACCCTCCAGGGCTTCTCTCTCTCTGAGCATCACCACACTGTAATGCATGTTTCTACTTTTAGGCTTTAACCCCAATGAGAGAAAAATGGAGACTTGAGGCCTGACATGTGTGTAGGCAACAAATAAATGTTAGTTGAATAAACAGTGCAGGCTTTGGGCATGTAAAGCACTCCATAGAGTACACTTCAAACTTCCCAGATTTCAGATTGAGTCTTCATTTTTATAATACCGAGTATACTGTTTTTCTCTTGGAGAGACTAAGCAATGTGGCAAGTGACTAAATTTAAAATCGGGAGATTTAGAAGGGTTGAACAATTTTGTTCTGACATGGTTGGGACCTAGAGGGTGGTGAAGGAATAACTTTCTCCATATGAAGAGAACCTTGCTAGAAAGGAATTTATTTATAATTAAAGCTTAGGATGGCTCTCAAATGTTATGCTAATTAGTAATTACTATGCTAAATAGTAATTTTAAAAGTATAGAATGCTATATCAATGCTAATTTTCATGGAAATTTACATAGTATCTGTCTCCTAATAGAAAATAGCCCTTGAGAGTGACATTGAAAATGGCATTTGAGGAGTTGATATAATTCAAACTAGTTTGGTTTATGTTTCTGTTCCTTTAATAAACTCCTATGGAGATCAGAAATAAGAATATTTTGAATTTTTTTTCTACATTACTTTTCCTGGTCATTTGCCCAGTTAGATCATGGGGTATGGATCACACTTAGGAGAACATGTGCAGTCTGCTGAGGTGTTCTAAGTTCTTCACTCAACCATAGGGCTAATTAACCCAAACTTATGCAGAGGTATTAAGTGATTTCCTTCTCAAGAAAAAGTCAAGGGTATTAATGTTTCACTACCCCTCTGGTTGTTTTTTGCTCCCTCCCTTTTAACTTTCTTTGAAAGATGATTTGAAGGTGTTTTAGTCCATTTTGTGTTGCTACAACAGAATATCTGAGACTGGGTAATTTATAAAGAACAGAAAGTTATCTGAGACTAGATAATTTATAAAGAGCAGAAATTTATTTCTCACAATTCTGAAGGCTAGAATGTACAAGATCAAGGTGCTGGCATCTGGTGAGGACCTTCTTGCTGCACCATTTCATGGCAAAAGGTGGAAGGGCAAAAGAAGACCAATCCTGTCTGTCAAGTCCCTTTATAAGGCCATTTAATACCATTCAAAAGGGAGGAGCCCAATGGTTTAAATACCTCTTAAAGGCCCCACCTGTTAATACTATCACATCGGCCACCTGTTAATACTATCACATTGTTTTGTTTTGAGACAGAGTCTTACTCTGTTGCCAAAGCTGGGGTGCAGTGGCACGATCTCAGCTCTTTGCAACCTCTGCCTCCCAAGTAGCTGGGATTACAGGTCTGTGCCACCACACATGGCTAATTTTTGTATTTTTATTAGAGGTGAGGTTTCACCATGTTGGCGAGGCTGATCTCAAACTCCTGACCTCGGGTGATCCACCGGCCTTGGCTTCCCAGAGAACTGGGATTACAGTCATGACCCACCACACCCAGCTGGTCATTTAGTTTTAACACCTGAATTTTGGAGGGAACATCTTCAAACCATAGCAGAGGGAGTGTGGAGATACACAGTTTTGTAGGCTTATTAAGGAAACTGATAAATTATGGTTCCTCTTGAGGAAAGAGTACATGCTACCAACCTAAAAGGAAGAGGGTGAAGCACAAAATATAATTTAAAGAGTTTACTTGAGCCAAAGTGAGGGCAGCTGCCCAGAAGACTTAGACTTAACTAACCCTGGATATGAGTTCCCTTCAGCCTTTGTTACAAACAGGCTTTTAAAGGCAAAAAGGGTGACAGAGTGGGCTGATACAAAGTTGTTTGTCAGGAATTCTCGTTGGTTTACAGAAATAATATTGATCAGTGATTGGCTATATATATATTTTTTGGTGTGGTATTTTAAATGTCATTTTCGTTTTTTAAAAAATATACTTTAAATTCTGGGATACATGTGCAGAACGTGCAGGTTTGTTACATAGATATACACACGATTGGCTATATGTTTTTAAGCTCTAGGATGTGGGTTATAGTGTCCAGTGTGGCATTATTAAGTTAATGTACAGCTATTTATGGCAATAGTAAGCCACTCATCAAGAGATGAACACATAGCTCAAAGTGGGGAGTTATAACATGGTTGCTGTCTCATTTTCATGCCCTGACCCAGTCTGATAATTTGAAAGGACTTGCCTTTCTCAGATAAAAGAACTTTGCTTTCTTCAGTGCAAAGTAACTATATAACAAAATGTAAAATAACTAGTAAATATAAAATAACTGCATAATAACCATATAACTATGTGGAACAAAAAATAACAGTAGTTCAAAAAAAAAGCTTTAATCATAAGTACACCAACTTGATAAAAAGCAGCAAGACCAGAGGTGCTACGAGTCATGGTGTGATTTGTGCTGTTGGATAATCATGGCCTCAGTGGAGACAAGACTCAGTGAGGATGAGATTCTGCTTCAGCCCGTCCTTTATTCTCCAGGCTTATTGCCTTCAGGTGACCACAGCAGCTGCTCAGAGTTAGGTTCACAAAGATTATGTACAAAGACGTACATTGCATCACGGTTTTTAGAATTAGAGCAAACAATGGATCATCCACATATTGGAATACCAGTCACCAAAAATCACGTTGAAGGAGAATAGCCACTGTAAACTAGAAGTGAAATCCCAAGCCCCTCAGCCTGCTGAATGGAGCCCCTCTTAACAAAGGAGACCCCCCCAAAAACCTAAAAAACTGAGATCTTGGCTGTGACGAGAAGGGAGGTCAGACACACCTCCTAGAAGTTAGGTACAAGTGACAGCATTAAGGTTAAAATAGAGATCATAAGACTGAGAAAACAGACTCTTTGTGACCATGAGATACAACATTATAAACAAGACCTAAGGCTATACAAGGCAAGGGTTAAGTCACACCCTGTGAACCACAAAATCTCATTAAATAGGTTTTTGTTTTAACCCAGTATAATGTGACTTACTTTCCAACCAGACTCTGGTACAGCCTCACATGACAGCAGACTGCCTTCTCTTAAGCATTTCTTTCTACTGACTTCAAGGTTTCAGACACAGCTTAACTCTTTCAACCAATTGCCAACTAAAGAATCCCTGAAACCCACCTATGACTCGTAAGCCTCCACTTCAAGCATCTCACTTTTTCAGACTGAACCAGTGTATACCTTCCATGTATTGATCTGTGATTTCACCCACAATTCCTGTCTCCCTAAAATGTATAAAACCAAAGCGTAGCCCGAATGCTGCAGGCACACTTTCTCAGGACCTCTTGAGACTCTGTTCCCCAAGCTATGGTCACTCAGATTGGCTCAGAATCAACCTCTGTAAAATACTTTACAGAGTTTGATTTTTTTCCTGCAAACACCACTGACAAGGGAAAAATGTTTAGATTATGTTGCTAAGTGAAAAGCAGGAGTCTACAAAACAGAAGCTATTGTGTTATTTCATTTTTATTCAAAGATAATCTAGTTTCACATATGTGAAAACTTCCGTACAGTACTATTAAGGGTTACCTTTGAGTGATGAGATTATAGCTGATTTTGCTTTTCTGTGTGTGTGTGTGTGTGTGTGTGTGTGTATGTGTGTGTGTTGTCTTTTCTATGCAAGTATAGGGTGGGGGCTAAAAGCTCAGATTCTGGAGTGGGAATATGTACTTGGCTTTGTCACTCGTGTGACCTCTGTGGGTTATTTATTTATGTATTGGAGATAGGGTCTGGCTCTGTTGCCCAGGCTGCAGTGCCGTTATACAGTCCTAGCCCACTGCAGCCGGGAATTCCTGGGTTCAACTGATCCTCCTGCCTTAGCCTCCTGAGTAGCTGGGACTACAAGCATGTGCCATCATGCCTGGCTAAGTATTTTTTTTTGTAGAGATAGGGGTCTCGCTATGTTGCCAGGCTGGTCTTGAACTCCTGGTCCCAAGTGATCCTCCTGACTCAGTCCCCCAAAGCACTGGGATTATATTTCTGAGTTATTTAACCTCTTGAAACTTCAGTCTCCTGATTTCTAAATGGACTAATAATAGTAGCTACTGCCTAGGGTTATTCTGAAGATTAATGAGATAATAAAGTATTTAACATAGTACCTGGCACATGATAGGTACTTTAAAACATTTTTCAAAGAAACTTGAGCATATGGTATGAGGGGGGCGAAATGCCGTGAAGGAAGGAAGGAGGCAGGGGTGAGTTCACTTTGTAAATGCTGCCTTAAGATGCAAACCAGTGGGGGGTCTACGTGGTGAGAAGCCACAGTACTGGACCCAACTAGCACCAGAACAGCCTTCCTTGCTCAGCACATCTGTGCTCCGGATATGCAGTCTAAAGAACAAATTCCCATTCCCACTCCCAATTCTCGCAGGGAAATTTCCTCATTTATATCCTAAAGGGCTTCTCAGTTATAAATGTTGAATGAGAATGAGTTAAAACTACCAATGGATACTAAATCTTTCATGTAGTTTTGAGGAGGAGGTGTACAGAGATAGGATCTAACTCATTCTGACTGGCTTGAGAATGGGTCTGTGCTTCCTCCTGAAGCCAAACTTCTGCTTTCTCCAAGGAGCCTACGCCACTGCATCCCCACATGCTGTGCAGAACAGGCAAACGCTTGATTTGAGGCTGTTACAGTGAACAAGGAGGCTGATGAATGAATCTAATTATTCACAAAGCAAAGCTGATGAGAAGGCAAATGCCAGCTTTTGAAAATGAAGTCTATGCTTCTGTGTTCCCTTAAGCAAATTTCCTATAATTATATAAGCCTCAGTGAAGATTGTTCATGCTTCAGTTTGGAAAGGCATTATTGAAAGAGTAGCACCTTTACTCTGGTTTGATGTTTCCTTACATGCAAATTATGCTTATCTTTTAAATTAACCTTCACTAAAAGGCTCCTTTTTTTTTCTTTTCCTAACCCACAGAAGTCAGTATTATAGTGGTTCAAGTTTGAAAAACGTGAAGGTTTTATATAATACTGGAAAAACAACAGCATGGTAATGTACTTGGCACATGCTCGAGGCTCCCAGCATAATCAGTATTGACAAAACTTACTCATAAGCTGAGTGGATTTTATATGATTTAGTTGAAGATTGTAAAATAACTCAGTAACATTTTGGAAGTAATAAGCGGCTAATTAAGTCTCTGAGTTCTATTTGAATTTCAGAGTTTGGTATCCATCTTATTCTAATTTGGAAACTTAGGTAGAACTTTATTTTCTGATTGGTTGTTACTGAGTCTATGCTTAGAAAAAGATATCTTTGTCCAGGGCTGCTCATGATGCAGAAGTTTATACACATTCAACAGACAGTTGTTGACCACCTACGAAGGCATCATGAGAAGTTGAGGTCTTGGCCCCTGAAATCTCAGAACAATGGTGACCTATGATGAATTTTTTGCAGTGCATTCTCCATAAGGAAGCAACACTGTCTTCCAACACCTTACTTCCTAGTAGCTGTTGGAAATCACACCCTGCTCACACATATGCCTCCTCTCCATTGTCTCTAAACCCGTGCCTCTGCAGGAGACATATTTGTATCCACACTCATTTAAAGCCAGAACTTGGCCAGGTGAATGTGAATCTGTTTTCCTCAGCTCAAGTACCCAGTGAGGTTTTCCCAAGGATAAATTCCTTTCAGTATCTACTCGGACTTAGGTATTCTATTACTCAATTGGATGCTGCTTTGTTTGGTCTCCTGTTTGTCCCCATGTGTATTTCCTATTTGTCCCGTGAACAGGGACCAAGTCTTCCTGGATCACCTGTCCCACATGATGCGTACTTTGGAGCAGCTTACGTGTCTGCTGGTGAGGCTCCTCTGCAAGAATACATCGTCGTATTTAACTGCAGGTTAGGTGGAGGCAAACGAAACGAATCCTCTAATTTCGCATGCTATCACAAAGAATGACTTTTGTGAACATTTTCTGTATCCCAAGATATTCCCCGCCCAACCATGGGCCAACACACTCTATCAGGTAATACATGCATATATTTCATTAAAGGGAAGGCATATTTATTCTGAATTTGTTATGAGACTTGAAAAAGGTCCAGACAATTTGAAAGCTCTAAGGAACAGAGAAAAATTGCTCTTACGCCTTCTAAATCGTTTTGATCCGGAAATGGGAATACCAGCTGCTATTCAAAACCACTGTGTTTTTGAGGAACTTATATATTAGTTTTACAATCTAAGAAGTACATGGAATGTGAAAAGACCTGATATTACAATGTTTCCAATTAAAAAGCCGAAGCTCTATTGAATTTTCAGCAGAATAGTGCTAAATCGCTCTGCAAGCTAGAGATGCCTCACACAGAGAAAGGAGGCGCCCCGAGAGCTTTCACTTTTGCGGTCATGGGCAGCAGAGATGCTTCTGTCTATAGTAGAGGCATGCTGGACAGGATCTGGCCTAGGAAGCGTTTCCCAAACTCCTTGTTCCTCTTCTATTGTCCCTTCCAAAGGGCCCTAAACTAGAAGGCACTGTGTTGACTGAAATGAATTCCTGCCATGTACATAGAGCTACCAGTGCTCAATAAACATTTCCGGGCTTGAGTTTCCAGACAGGGTGGAATTTCATCTCTCCTAAGCTGAGAATGGGCTGCTCTGGTAGTAAATATCTCTTCCTGAATTATGTACAGATCTTTCTTTGCCCTCTGGTTCAGTTCTAAGCTCTCCCCAGGATATACCCTATGCCTCCAGGGCTGCGGTTATAACGCTCCTCATTTAATTTGCTCTTCAGAAGAAACTGAGAATGTCATATTCACCTCTGGGTTCTAAGAAGGAGTTGTACACACTCTAGGTCGCTTCTTCAGAAACCGGTTTGGCCAGACTCTCTTTAAACTGCCTTTTTCCACTCCAGCCTCCCCCTCCTCCCCTCCTCAGCTCAGCCTTTGCGCTCGCATAAGACACAGCAGGCCCTGGCATATGTGTTAAGTGCGTGCCAATCCCCCATTTGTGGCACAGCAAGCTGTCTGTTTGGCAGCCCCAGATGCCTCCTTTCCTCATTTTTGCTGTTTTAGGACTCTGTTTAGTTCCTCAGATGAAATTGCCTGAGAAGCCATTTTGTCACATTTATGTCGATTCCTTACTGGAAGGAAAGATACGGGGAATGAGCTTTTCAGAGGCTAAGGAGAGAGAGGTGAGGTACAGACTCTAGTCATAAAAACCTGCCTGTAATCACCAAGAGGTGGAATACACATTCAGCTGTCAACTTGCTGTAACATTTCCAAATTAGAGGATCATAATATGATCTACCAAAAGTTCTTTTGCTTTCTGAAACACTCACCAAAAAACCTCACAAATCTTTGGTATATTTGCAATGTGATTATAGTTAATGATCGTTCCAACTAATAAGTTTATTCTATGTGCTTTACCTGTATTCTTATTTAAACTTCAGGCATCCCAGAAAGGAAAATGCTGTTATTTTCACTTCACAGATCAGAAAACTGGGACACAGAAAAGTGGAATTATGTGTCTATGATCCATGGTTAATGGGTGGTAAAAGATACCTGTTGTGTTCATTCTTGACAGAGTGCCCCATGCGTGTAATTTTAGCCAATATTGTTGGATCTTTAGCAAAAACCTTAGAAAATGACAAAAACATCCACCCTCTTGTGCTTAGCAACCTTCAAATTACATTTAAAAATACCTAAGGGCCAGGTGTGGTGGCTCACACCTGTAATCCCAGCCCTTTGGGAGGCTGAGGCAGGTAGATCATGAGGTCAGGAGATCGAGACTATCCTGGCTAACAGGTGAAACCCCATCTCTACTGAAAATACAAAAAATTAGCCGGGCATGGTGGTGGGCACCTGTAGTCCCAGCTATTTGGAAAGCTGAGGCAGGAGAATGGTGTGAACCCAGGAGGCGGAGCTTGCAGTGAGCCAAGATCACGCCACTGCACTCCAGCCTAAGCGACAGAGTGAGACTCCATGTCAAAAAAAAAAGCCTAAGAAATCTATTTATGGCTCTACTATGTGTATAGTGAAGCCATTTTATAATACATATTTTGAAATTCGGTGAAGCATGACTGTTTGTTCTCAGCAAGACAGGCTGGAGAATAGGGGACTGGCACTGCTCCTGGATTGCAGGTGCAGGTGTATATCGTGATAAAATAAAACAGACTCAGATTACAATTCTAACTCTAGGACCTCGTGCAAGTTAATCATTCATCAATTAACTCATTCACTCTTTTAACAAATGTTTATTGCATTCTTACAATGTGCCAGACACTGATGAGGTACTGACAGAAATGACTTGATCTGATTTGGATTTTTTAATGATCATTTTTTCTGCATGTGGAGTTTGGATTAGAGGGACACTGAAACAGGGAATCCAGTTAGCGGGCTGTTTGGGTATACCCAGGCAAGAGATAGATGTGGCTTGGATTAACGAAGGTAAAAAGAAATAAATATATTCAAAATATGTTTTGGGAATAGACCTCGCAGGTCTATTATCTGTGGGGATGGGGCTAAGGGAAAGAGACAAATCAAGGATAACTCCCCAGGGTTTTGGTCTGAGCAAATGATTAGAAAGTGTTATTTACTGAGATAAGAAAGGTAATAGGAGAAATAGACTAGGCGTTCAGGAAAAAAAAAGGGTGGGGGTGCTCTGTTTTGTGTTTATTAAATATGTAAGTAGAGAGATTAATGTAGGTGTGACTTATATAAGAAAGGTAAATATATGGGTAGGTATAAATGAATATTGATCATATAAAACCATGATAATAATACTTTCTGAGATTTAAAATACATGCAGAATCAAAAATACATGACAAAAGTAGTACCAAAAGCAAGACTGAGTACATGGAGTTGAAATGTGTAAGGTCTTTGCATTGTCCAGGATGTTACAGAAGTACAGAGTAGTCTCTAGAAATTCAAGGAAGCAGTTATGATATCCACAATAACTGTTAAAAGCGCAGGTTGGATAAATGATGTTTTAAATCCAAACATATTAGTAATTATATTAAATATAAATGCCCTAAATTCTCCAATTAAAAGACAAAAATTATCACAGTGGAATGTATATACATATACATACAAGTGTGTGTGTGTGTGTATATATAAATATAAAACAAAATATCCATTTTATATATTAGGATACTGAAGATTTGATAGTAAATGGAATGAAAAATATCTTACATATGACATTTCCAAAAGAAAATTGATATGGCTATACCAACAAACAAAAAACAAACTATGTAAGAAAGTAGACTTTCATGCAAGAAGAATTACCAAAGATGGCCATTTCATAATTATTAGAAAGTCAATATAATAGATATAACTCTCTTAACTTTGAGGTGGACCTAAAAGTAGTCCCCAACTATAAAAACCAAAACTGGCAGAACTAAAAGGAGATAAATTTATAATCATAGATTAGAGATCTAAATGCAACTATCTCAGTTGCATTCAAATGTTACAGAAGTATAAGATGATCTCTAGTAATTCAAGGAAGCAGTTATGATAATATGGGGAGATTTGAACAATTAATATATGGGTCCTGAGTAACACATATAGAACACTGGAGCCAACAAATGCAGAGTGCACATTCTTTTCAAGTGGAATGAAATTTTTGTGAGTAGACTATATGCTAGGCCATAAAGCAAATCTCAACACATTTTAGAGGATTTAAATCATACAGCATATGTTTCATGTCTATAGGAAAATTAAGCTAGAAACTGAATAACAAAAAGACACTGGAAAACCTCCCAATGGTTGGAAATGAAGCATTCCATTACTTATTCTAAGTAATGCTAGGTTAACAAGAAAACAATGGAAATAAACTTTAGAACTCTTTTGTAATATATCAAATTTGTGTAATGCAGCTAAAGTAGCAATTAAAGGGAAAATCATAGTCTTCATATGATAGAAAAGAAGAAAAGCTGAAAATCACCTATGCATTCATCTCAAGAAAATTTTAACCCCAAGAAAGCAGAAAGGACAGAATGTTAAACACAAGATCAAAAATTAATGAAATTTTAAAAATAGATCATAGAGAAATTCAATGAAGCCAAAAGTTGATGTTTGAAAAGATTCATAATTTCATAATCCCCTGGGGAGACTGGTCAAGAGAATAAAGAAGAAAGCGAAACTTACCAGTATCAATGAGTGGGAAAATGAGCATATGCAGATATTAGAGACGTTAAAAATAGGAGGATATCATGAACAAATTTGTGCCAATCAATTTGAAAATTTAAATGAAACGGACAAATATCTTGGAAACTTCTTAACAAACTGACACAGAAAGCAAGAGAAAATGAGAGTACCCTCATGGAATAGCTGTAGGAATTAGAGGGTAATGTATCTAAAGCATTTAGCAGTGAGACTGGCAGACTTTTAGCTCTTAATAAATGACTGTTACTAATGGGATCCGTATATGTGGTAGGAACAGAGTTGAGGAATCTCTGAAGCAATGATCAATAGTGTAGATTCATGGGCCACTGGCATCTTTTTGTGAGTTTTGTGAGTTTCAAGAGAGCAGAAGCAGCCATGTGGAATGTATAGGCTAAAGCAGACCCTGCAGGCACAGATTAGATCTGGGGAAGAGGAGATGGTAGATGAGTGCCTACGGTGTGAAACAATTTCATGGGAACAGCTGCCGTGTTCCCTGTTCATTAAGAAAGTCACCTGACATGAAAACATATGTGAAGGGCCGGGCGCGGTGGCTCACGCCTGTAATCCCAGCACTTTGGGAGGCCGAGACAGGTGGATCACGAGGTCAAGAGATTGAGACATCACCATCCTGGCCTACACGGTGAAACCCCGTCTCTACTAAAAATACAAAAATCTAGCCGGGCGAGGTGGCGGCACCTGTAGTCCCAGCTACTCGGGAGGCTGAGGCAGGAGAATGGCGGGAACCCGGGAGGCGGAGCTTGCAGTGAACTGAGATCCGGCCACTGCACTCCAGCCTGGGCGACAGAGCGAGACTCCATCTCAAAAATAAATAAATAAATAAATAAATATTTAAAAAATAAAATATTCCTAACCATGTTAAAAATTATGCTGGTGTTTTAAAAATGTTTAATTTTGATATACTATGTCACAGGAACAAAGAGTTTATAAAGGAACTTGTATTTTTTTTAATTAAAAAAACCCCCTTATAACCAAGACCCAATTAGAAATGTTCTTCTTTCTTCTCCTTTATTGCATTTTACCCTCGAGATTAAAAGCTAGTGAGAATTTGGGATATTTTTTGTCATTCTTTAATTTCTATTCTTTACTTAGTTTTTTCTGTTTTTAAAACTTACATGAATAGACTGGGTGCAGTGGCTCACGCCTGTAATCCCAGCACTTCAGGAGGCCGAGGCAGGCGGATCACTTGAGGTCAGGAGTTTGAGACAAGCCTGGTCAACATGGTGAAACCCCGTCTCTACTGCAAGTACAGAAATTAGCCGGGTATGGTGGCGGGTACCTGTAATCCCAGCTGGGCGACAGAGCGAGACTCAGTCTCAAAAAAAAAAAAAAAAAATGTCAGCTGACGTCTTGTAACGAGTAGCCTGAGTATAAAGGAAGGATAAGTACATTTATGTTACAGTTCGAATATGAAGACCTGTCAATTTATTCCTATAATATTTTGATAAGTTAATACATAGCTACCCTCATTTATGGCTTAAAAATATTCTTGTGATGTTTCAAAAGCACTCTTTTCCTTAAGTTTAAAAAGTATGAAATATATAAAAGATTAACATCCTTAATATACAAAGGCGTTTTCCAATCAATTATAAAAAATGTGAACAACCAAAACTTTTTAAATGGGACCAGAATATGAAGAGAAAATTTATAGAAAAAAATATATCAAGATAAAAACCATATAAAACAAGATTCTCGGTGGCATTCATATTTAAAGAAATACAAATACAAATAAGCAAATGCATTTTTTTAACCTGTCAGATTTGAACTTACTTGGTTTTGGACAATTTACTCATCCTCTCTGGGCTTTTGTTTTCCTCATGTATAAAATAGAAAGTGGAGAGAGAGAGAGAGAGAGATACATACATACATATATACATACATACATACATACATACATACATAGACAGTAAAGCAAGTTCTTTCTTCTTCAAAGCCTTCTTCAATATTTTTAATAATTGTAGAGGTCCTAGAGGCAAATAGTAAGAAATAAGTAAACTTTGTGGCCTATAGAAATATACATATGAATAAATTAGTGGGCTAGCTTCTGCACAGTACAGGTGGAGAAGCCTGTACCTAACCAACCCAAGCACGTTTATAACCAATTGGCCTGTAGAAATTTCCAGGTCTTTGAGTTATTTTTCTCAGAAAGTTTGATTCCAGACAGTTGGCTTACCACAGTCAACACAGTGGCAGATTTTAGCATATCACCTTATTTGTCGTTTTTCAGCACTACCCAGCACTACTAACCATGCTGTCGAGTCTAGGAAGTTAGCTAATAAGCTTCCCTTTAATGAGATTTGGAAAGGATTGTCAATTGGAAACGACAGTTGGTATAAGAAAACAACATAGTGTTCAGATGTTTTGCTAGGGCTCCTTAATTTTTAGGTATTTGAATTGAATAGAAATTAGGGGGCTTTTTAAGATCTCATGACTTCTGGGACCATGAAAAGACAATCAGGGCTTTTTCAATGTGATAAAAACTTATGTAACCTCAGGGTTTTCTACCCTACAGAGCCTTTGTCCAGGAGGTTATGTTTCCATGGGGAGATTTCCTGACAGCACATCAGTACTCCAGGCAGTGCTGGTGGGTCTGACCCACAACTTCAGAAGAAAACCCAGACCTTTGTGTAGAACGCTTTAGTACAATTTTGCATTTTGTGAGTCTGCTCTCTGATTCTTGGCTCGGTCTAACGTAGTGTTCCTCAAATGCTGTTTTCTTTTTTAATGACACCAACTGCAAATTAATTATTAAAATAATATCTCTGCCAATCATCTTTCTCTAAATTTGTGTTCTGCCCAGCATTTACCTTGTTGTAATTACACCCTTTGCAGCCACCCAGTTCTTTTCCCAGACTGATTCATGTTCTTTTATTAAGCTGAGCTAGAACTTTATAGCGCCCATGAGGTGCTCCAGGAAAAAGAGTCAACATACAGGATGAAGAAAGAGGGTAGAGCCATATTAACTGATTTTCTTCCTTTGTCACGTATGACTATTTTTCATCCCTGAATTCGCCACATCCTTCTCTCCATCAATCAGCTCTGTACGTCCTGCTGCCTCCACCCTCACCTTAAAAATATTTTTTGGTTTTTTTGGCATTACATTTTCCCTCCATCCTTAAGCCTGAGAATTTTCCTTTTCTCTGCCTTTGGCCTAAAACTCTCTGACCTTTCTTATATATTTACCTTCAATTTTTGCAGAGCCGTGTATCTTCAAAGTGAAAAAACTCCCACAGGCCCATCTCACCAAACCTAGAAAGAAGACCATCGAAATTACTTATAAAGCATCAGTTCAATTCTGAGGTCATTACATTCACTATTAAATAATTCACAGGTCATTAACTGCCCAGACTGTGTCTTTCAAGCACAGCTGTTGAAGGAACTAAATACTATAAATCATTAAGCATATTAAAGGAAAAAAATGTTGGGGGAGAGCAGTGGAGATGGATAATTAAATCAAATAGTGGAGATGCTGAGCAGGATGAAGTAATGGGATTTGAGTCTAACTCTGTGCCAAGGGAAGATCGATATTCCAAGGTAATGCATGTCCGGGGAGTAAATGGAGCTGCCAAGCCAGTGGAGGCCATGGAAAGATCTGTGAGTTGGGGAGGAAACATTTCTATAGATGTAAGAGTGCTGGCCACTTGCCATGTGCAGTGTAAAATAAAGTCTTGACAGCCAACTAGGGAGGTCTTGAAGAGGTTGACAGTTAAGAACAGTGAAGTAGATGTTTGTTCCTGGTAGAAAATCTAAGGGCCACTCAGAAACAAATGTTCTTATCTGCATCCCTTTCTGTAGCCACGAGCAAAACACCAGGAGAAGCTGCATGCAGCTAACTTTTGGCAGCCCTTCATTAAACAGATTTGCCCAAGTACAGTTTTCAATTCCCCAACTCTGACACAAATAGTAATAATAGTCATAACAAATATTTATTGAGTATTAGATGCCCATGATTACCTCTTTTAATTTTCTCAGCAGCTTTAAGAAAACTGTTCTATTATTGTTTCCTTTTTTCACATGGGGCTCTGAGAGATTAAATGACTTGCCTGAGGGGACAAGTTAGTAAGCGGTGGATGTGCAGACTGTCTGGTTTTAAAAACCCTCCATTTCATCAGAACCTGCTGTGCAGTCAGGCACCTCCCGCTGCTTGTTGGTAGATCTAGATTCTAGGAGAGACAGGAAGAAGGACTTCTTTACACATTTGTATTTGGTCTTATGTAATCATGTTAATCAGAGTACACATAAGTACATACAACACATTTCCCCAACCATACACGTAAAGGAAAGATCTTCAAAGACCACCTCAGCTGTCTTTGATAATTCTGATGGTTATAAAATAAAGCACTTACTCTTAACAGGCTTTGAAACAATTGAATTATGCAAGGTAACACAAAAAGTGAACCAAGTATAAGTCAATACAACAGAAGCTTTCTCTTTTTAGAATTATAGGCTTCTAATCATTCATTCCACCAACAAGGACTGTGTTTCTTCCGGAGCACACACAGAGACTATGGGACGAAGACGTGATACTCTGCCCACTCCTATTGTTCCTCTGAGGAGCACAGAGATTCTACAGCATGTGCCAGACAACGGGGGATTTCAAATGAATAAAATACAAGTTCTAGTTTTCTAGCTGATAACCCAATGGGAGAAAAGCAAGACCCCTGAGTGACTACAGTACAAAGAAGGATGAGATTGTTGTTCCTCAAACTGTTATAAATTCTGAATGATCACCTTTTACTTCATGACATAATATAGAACCCAGACAGATTAGGCAGATGGATTTCTGGCCTGAGGCATCTCCAGGTATCCCACTTGAACTGGGATGAGCTGCAAGCCTCCCAGTGAGTTAAGTACCCAGACAGAGGATTCCAGGGCAGAACCTTCACAATGTCCTTCTGTGAGCTTTAACAAAAGCCTGCTATGGCTCCCACCCCTCTCCCTGAGGTCCCTCCTTGGCCCCACAGTCATCCAAGGGCTCTGCTCACTCAGATGGCCCCATAACCTCAAATAGCCATATCATTCAACTTCTACCCTTGCTCATGTCTCAGAAATTGATTTTTTTAATATAAGGATTCTACGACTTCACGAAGTTTGATTTCCCCCAGAGAACTCTCAGAGAGAATTCCTCAGATGTTAGTTTCTGACACGTAAAATGCTTCCAGGAATTCAGTTTCTGTGCAAAATCCATCTCTTTTTTCCAAACTTCCCATTCTTTTACTTAGATCGTGGAAACTCCTCCACTCAATAGTAGCGTGTCTTGAATGCCTCTCCATTGCACCTTATCGGTGTATTTGTCACTCTCTAAGGAGGACTGCCAGGCCTCCTGCTAGCAAGGGGGATCATCAGCCTCCAGTCCATCTTCAAGGTGCTCCTGCAGCCACCAATAGGGCAGCTGGGCTGATAGGGCAATGGATGCAGAGTATCCATGAAGTGCCGGAAGCGGGCAGCAAGTGTTTCATACCACAGATCCCGAAACCCTAAATTCAGCTGGCTTCTGGCATTAGGTGTTTTATTGTTTTCAGAATTCTGCATTGTCTTGATCAGAATTTCTTTTATAAGCACACCTGGACATGCTTACTGTTTTCTCACTTGCACATTACCTCCCAGAGGTCTTCACCACCCTCTTTTCTGTTTCTTTCTGAATATGAAGTATATCAGTCTGTGTCCAATCAGGAGACAGAAACCACATAGCAACTTAAACTAAGGGAAATGTAATAGAAAGAATTACTTATCTCTGGTTCAAAACTGTAAGAAAAGTCTCTATGTTACCGGAAGGATGAGGGGTGTATGCAAAGCTAGGGTTCAGACACGTCGGAGAATGTGTGATTGCAGCCCTCTGGATACCAAAGTTGGCTGGTCTGCCTGTAGTCTAAGTGTGGCCCAAATGTTGTATGGGATATACTTATAGTAAGGAATTATGGCTATTTATCTGAACTTCAAATGTAACTGGGAGTCTTGTTTTAATAAGTCTGACAGTCCTGCCTCTCGGATGCAAGTAAGCCACAGTTGAGCCATAGCAGATGGCCAGGCATGCAAGAAAGCAGAGGGAATAGGGCGTCTGGCCTACATGGCACCCATGTGGAGAGGGCCATAAGAATGTTACCACCCGCTCAGGCCAGGGCTGCAAGGGCACTGAGGGACTATGTCTTTTAGGCATGTGGCTGTCACTGGGCCTCACCAGATCTCTTCACACCCACACCAGTGGCCCACCAAGCATCCGCTAAAAATGGCAGGAGAGCCCCCCTGCTCCTGCACTGTCCCTCCAGCACCTCTACTAAGAAAGCTCAACCTCATGCTGTCCGTGCAGGAGAAAAGCTGGAAGGAAACTCCTCCATTATCACAGAGCAGGTATTGAAGGACAGTTTGGGAGCTGAGATGTAATACGCTGAGAACTGGCACCTGAAGCCTTATTCTTTCCTCTACCAACTGTGCAGAGTGTTATTTTACAAGCTCATCTTCCTGTCATGTAAAATATTAACTCATGTTAATCCTACACAATCTCTGCAAAGTAAATGACACATGATACCAGCTCTGACATTTATACAGAATCATGGAATTTGGTAACTTATCGACCCAATATGTTTTTCTTTTTCCTTTGGTGATTTCTAAAGAAAAAAAAAGGGAGAAAGATATTTAAGAGAATTCCCCTGAGCTGCAGTCTCATAAAACACAATCACACATGCTTTCTGTTCCATGGTTAAGGATGGGAAGACAGTCACTGACACATTGCTTGTCTGTGTGAAAAGAACCATTTTTCAGCATCCTGGATTCTTTTTTATTTTTAATTGGGATATTAAAGCTGTCAACTTCTAATTTCAATCAATTGTGAGCCCAATTTTTCCTTGGCAGGCTTCAACCTGGAAGATAATTCAAACAGTGATTACGTTTTTCTAAGGAAAGGTTTAGAAATGAAGGAATTCTGAAGTTGAAAAAGGAATGGCTACTGGAACATATGTATAGGTTAGCTTAGCCAGACTTTCTTCCTCTCCCTACCAATGGTGAACCCATATTTTTAGAAGCAGGTGATTTTTCCCCCAGAGTATTGTATCTTTGTGATAGAATAGTTTATGAAAACTATTCAGAAATTCTGTTTGTTGTAGAACAAAAGATTTCCCATGGTGCAAACCTCCCTTTAAATCTCTTACTAGTATTTAAATGTTATTGGCTTCTAATTATGATGCTTGTGAAGTTTTTTTTGTTGTTGTTTTTGTTATTTTTTTTTGAAAAGCAAAATAATTCCTTCAGGAGATGGGAGAAACTGCTTACATTCTTGACTCACTAGACACTAGACAGAGCTTGATATAAAAAAAGCTATGTAAACCTTTAGGCTAAATGAGAAACTTGTGAAAATGTGAAAATATACATAAAATTCTGTCCATTTTTCGGGATAGGTCATAGTTTCTGGGAGTTCTTGGATTAGACTGGGAGCCCTTGGGAGCATTTCTTTTAACCCACTGTCAGTCTGTTCAGGCTGCTACAGCAAAATACCATAGACTGGGTAGCTTATAAGCAATAGAAATACATATCTCACTGTTCAGGAGGCTGGAAAGTCCAGGGCCAAGGTGCTGGCAGATTCCATGTCTGGTGAAGACCCACTTCCTTGTTCATAGACAGCCATCTTCTCACTGTGTCCTTGTGTGGTGGAAGGAATTGGGGGTCTCTCTGGGGCCTCTTCTGTAAGAGTGCTAATCCCATCCATGAAGACTCTGCCCCCTTCACAAATCACATATTCAGAGGGTGGCACCTAATATCACAGTCACTTGTGCATGTGCTTGAGAAATGTGCCACTGAAAGTCATGATTATAGAAAATCGAAGCTTGATTTAATACTTTCTTCCAGGCAAATGAATTAACAGGGATGCTAGAAGGTTTTTCTGAAGGACTTTTCCCCACTCTCTGCACTGGGAGACACAAGAACTACACTAAAATAATGTTCCAGGCAAAGCATTCTGTTAACAACGTGCCTCTCTGTGGGGTGTGATGAGGATCTCTGGGCCAGCACAGCCCTTCCTTGAAAGGAATTTGGACACCAACAGCTTCAAGAACAGCAAGGAACACAATAGGTTCCTACTCCAGCTTGCTGTGTGATCCTTGCCTGAAGCTTCTTCTTTTGTTAATTAGAGAACCTGCTTCTTTTAAAGTGTCTCCACTTTCCTTTATAACATACACACGCTTTCCTTCCTTCTCCCCCAAATCCTGATACTCTCATATTCTTCTTACCATTCCCTTCCTTTCCATGGCCCAGGAGCATTTCCCATTTGGAATTTCTGAGTTTCTCACACTCAACGAAGACTTAGGGACCTTTTTAGGTTATACACTGAGCTTTCTGCTGGGTACAGTGAACCAACGTTAATCAGGAAGAATTTGATTTTACAAGTTGAACATTCATCCCTAGTTCTATCACCTAGTTGAATGGCCACAGGCTTATTAAATGAGTTGTGTTATTTCTTGGTGACTTTTGAAGGAGATACTAAAGGTGATCTAAAGGTGGTTCATTCATTCATTCAGCAGATATCTATTGAATGCCTCTGGGTGTGGCCAAATCAGAACCGTATTGTTACCCTCATGAGGCTTATAACCCAGCAAGGAAGACAAATGCTAAACAAGAAATGACTCTTGTGATGGGTGGTTCCAGAAGGGAAGTGCACAGAGATTCACATTTCCGAGCACTTTCCTCATGCAGGTGCTTCAATCTATTAACTCATTTAGAGCTCACAACAACTCTGTAACGTCCTCTCTTATTTCATCCCTATTTTAGAGAGGAGAAAACCAAGGCACAGGTTTGTACAGGGACACTTAGCTACTGAGTGGCAGAAGCAGCATTCAAACCAGGAAGTCTGATGTCAGGGCCCTCGAGTCTACACCAGGAACTAACTAGAGATGCCATCCATAGGATTTTTCTTCGGAGCCTTTCTCTCACCTCCTGCCCTCCTACTGCACTCTCCCTTCCCATCCCCAGTTAGGTTTATTGGCAGAATCAGGGGCTGAGAAAGGAAGAAACCAGAGGAAAGATCAGAGCGTGTCAGGTGCCCGCATGTCTGGGAAGGTGAGCATGTACCACTCTTGTACCACCAAGAAGCAGGAAAACCGAGGTGAGCCAATGAATTCCCAGCAGGCTGTGTCTCCAGGTGTTAAGTTGAACCACCCAAACCCTCTCCTTATGTCCCCGTTTTCTGCTCCATTGTCTGCCTCCCCAGTTCCTGGATTCACTCTATTGTTCCACCAGCTCCGTGATTCCTGCTGACACCTGGAATTGCCTCTTCACCTTGTGTTGGTCTCATATATGGTTTAACTGTTCCCCATTCCTTTTTCTGAAAAAAAAAGTTCAGTGCCACTGTCTTTGTCCTGCAGCAGGGGTTTGGCAAGAGTGTTGAGATCTGATGGCCATTGATTGAGTTCATAAGATGAGGGGCTCCTTAAGACTGAAGCCGTGCTAAGGAGAACTTAAAAGTCTTAGAGGCACTGAGTGCACGGTTGGCTGGAATGAATGTTACAAAGAAGCTCTCCCAGCCAGGCGCGGTGGCTCAAGCCTGTCATCCCAGCACTTTGGGAGGCCGAGGCGGGCAGATCACGAGGTCAGGAGATCGAGACCATCCTGGCTAACACGATGAAACCCCGTCTCTACTAAAAATACAAAAATTAGCCAGGCGTGGTGGCGGGCACCTGTAGTCCCAGCTACTCGGGAGGCTGAGGCAGGAGAATGGTGTGAAGCCGGGAGGTGGAGCTTACGGTGAGCTGAGATGGTGCCACTGCACTCCAGCCTGGGCAACAGAGCGAGACCCTATCTCAAAAACAAACAAACAAAAAACAAAAAAAACCTCCCTCCTTCCCCTCCTCTGAGTTCTGTGATAACTTGAGAAATAAAGAAATGAATTCCTATCTCTTTTGGAATGGAAGACACATTGTATTTTTTTTTTCTGGAAGAAGAACAAATATTGAAACTACTGGTTCTCAAAGGAAGGAACAAATGCATTAACATTTGTGAGTTTTGTTTAAGTCATGTTAGTCCTGTCTTGCTGCCTAATTTTTCCTTTTGTTATGAATTTGGCTTGGAATGGAACCATCTTTAAAGTTTAATGTAACCACACCTCCCACGTAGAAAGGACTGTTCTTCTAGCGTATTTCCTTCACAATGCTGGCTGCTTTTCCGCCCCAGTACGTTTAGTCTGACTTTGTTGGAGGCCACGACTGATTTCTTTCAGTCAGTCATTCAGAGACAGTGTGGGAGGAGACAGAGAGGGTGGGAGGAGACAGAGAGGGTGGGAGGAGACAGAGAGGGTGGGAGGAGACAGAGAGTGTGGGAGGAGACAGAGTGTGGGAGGAGACAGAGTGTGGGAGGAGACAGAGAGTGTGGGAGGAGACAGAGAGTGTGGGAGGAGACAGAGAGTGTGGGAGGAGACAGAGTGTGGGAGGAGACAGAGAGTGTGGGAGGAGACAGAGAGTGTGGGAGGAGACAGAGAGTGTGGGAGGAGACAGAGAGTGTGGGAGGAGACAGAGAGTGTGGGAGGAGTCAGAGAGTGTGGGAGGAGACAGTGTGGGAGGAGACAGAGTGTGGGAGGAGACAGAGAGTGTGGGAGGAGACAGAGAGTGTGGGAGGAGACAGAGAGTGTGGGAGGAGACAGAGAGTGTGGGAGGAGACAGAGAGTGTGGGAGGAGACAGAGAGTGTGGGAGGAGACAGAGAGTGTGGGAGGAGACAGAGAGTGTGGGAGAGACAGAGTGTGGGGAGGAGACAGAGAGTGTGGGAGGAGACAGAGAGTGTGGGAGGAGACAGTGTGGGAGGAGACAGAGAGTGTGGGAGGAGACAGAGTGTGTGGGAGGAGACAGAGCGTGTGAGGAGACAGAGAGTGTGGGAGGAGACAGTGTGGGAGGAGACAGAGAGTGTGGGAGGAGACAGAGAGTGTGGGAGGAGACAGAGAGTGTGGGAGGAGACAGAGAGTGTGGGAGGAGACAGAGAGTGTGGGAGGAGACAGAGAGGGACACACAGATAGAGTGGGGGTGTTTGCAAACTTTGATTCATTCACTCATTCACTTAGTCTTGTTTTTCATGTTTATTGGACCCAAAAACATGGCCGGCACTGTGCTACTTGCTGGAGATAATGAACAAAGCCAAACCTCTGAAGGACCACTTAGCTTGCTTGCTTGCTTGCTTCCTTCCTTTCTGCCTGCCTGCCTGCTGCCAGCCTGCCCTGCCTCCCTCCCTCCCTCCCTCCCTGCTGCCCTCACTACCCCCAACTCCTCTCTCTCTCTTCCTTTAGCCTTTCTTAAGGAACAATATTGAATAGGGGCCTTATTAGAAATCAGTCTTTTCTAATAGTGATTTATTTTAAGCTTTCCCACTTGTAAGAGGAACATCTCTACAGGGCATCAGAGTCATTCAGATTGTTGTGTGATTCTGAGTGGGAGGCAAGGAGAGTCCTGAATTTGAACTTAAAACCTTGGGTCTCAGCTTACTTGGCAGCTGTGGGCAATAGGCAAGTCATTCTGTTCCCCTGATACTCAGTCCCTTCTACCTGTCACAGATACCTAACCAAAGAATGACCTCATTTTCTTTGAGTAACCAAGCTCAAATTAACATAAATAAGCCTTTTATTTCATTCATTCATTCATTCATTCATTGGAGTCAGAGTCTCGCTCTGTCACCCAGGCTGGAGTGCGGTGGCACAAGCTCAGCTCACTGCAACCTCGGCCTCCCGGGTTCAAGCGATTCTTCTGCCTCAGCCTCCTGAGTAGGTGGGATTACAGGTGCCCGCCACCACGCCTGACTAATTTTTGTATTATTAGTAGAGACAGGGTTTTGCCATGTTGGCCAGGCTGGTCTCGAACTCCTGACCTCAGATGATCTACCTGTCTGGGCCTCTCAAAGTGCTGGGATTACAACTGTGAGCCACCGTGTCCGGCCAAGCCTTTTATTTCTTAGTTTATTTTATTTTAGATGGAGTCTCACTCTGTCACGCAGGCTGGAGCACAGTGGCATGATGTTAGCTCACTGCAGCCTCCGCCTCTTGGATTCAAGTGATTCTCCTACCTCAGCTTCCTGGATAGCTAGGATTACAGGCGCCCGCCACCTTGCCCATCTCATTTTTGTATTTCTAGTAGAGATGGGGTTTCATTATGTTGGCCAGCTAGTCTCGAACTCCTGACCTCAAGTGATCTGCCCGCCTGAGCCTCCCAAAGTGCTGGGATTACAGATGTGAGCCAACACACCTGGCTTATGAATAAGCCTTTTAAAGTACTAAGACTTGATGATTATTTTTCCTTGAATTATATATATTCAAATAGAAAAAAAAGCAACACATATTTTATATTCTAAATTAATACTTTCCTAAATAAAATACATATCCCCCCAAATTACATAAGTATATACTCTCCCCCATTTGTGAATACTATTTAAGAATTTGACCATTTTCTGGAAGAATTTGTACTTTCAATGAGAAAGCAGAATACTTTTATATTCAGTATTTGCTAGATATACAAATTTTTTTCTTCAGACTATTTTCCAGTTTTCTGTTACTATTAAAATATCTGGTGTAATTCAAGTTAATCTTTGTATGTTATTTTTATTTGTTCATTTCCTCCCTGAAAGTGTTTAAAATCTCTTTTCATTTCCAGTATTCTGAAATTGTATTATGATATGTGTGTGGGCCTTTTTAAACTTTTGCCAGGGATTGGTGGGCTTTAAAAATTTAAAACCTAAGTCTTTCAGCCCTTGGGAATTTTACTATTATTTATAATTCCTTCTCCTCTGATTTTGATTCTTTCTAGAACTACTGCAATTAGATTTTGAGTATCTTAGCCAAGCTCTCTCGTCATTTTTGCCTACATTTGTTTTTTTTTTTTTTTTTTTTTTCCTTATTTTTAAAGAGATTCCTTTTACTCCCACTGAGACTTTGAGATATTAGTGCCCCTGGATATATCCTTCTTGCAATAGATTTTTAGTCATTTCAATTTCTTTATGTTCACTCTGTCTTATAAGTAAATTACTCCTTTTAAACATCCAGGTGATTATTTCAGCATTCAGGGCTGCCAGTCCTATATTAGATTTCCTCTATTGAATTATTGTTTTGGATTTTTAAAAATTTCTATGTCCATTGCCTTATCCTTAGATTATTCTCTCGAAACATCTTTGTAAATGTCCTGAAGAATTCTTGTCTCTTCCATTTTATCTAACTCAGTGGTAGCCACATGTTTTCTCTAGTTGGTGAGCCTCCTCTAAGCTGTTGATGTATTAGATGAGGTGTCATGTAACAATATAAGTAGGGTTGTCATCTCAGAATCATGGCAGATTGAGCTGTGGAATCTTCTGGCACTACTGGACAGCAAATGGTAAGGTAAAGAGAATGATGTTGGCTTTTCCAAAAAAGCAAAGCTCCTCCAAAGCTACTGGATCCCCATCCTCCCTGGCACTGCAACTGTGCTGGGTTCTAAGAGGCTGCCTTCTCTCTGTGAGCACTGGCACCAGTACAGATGCCTCTGGAGTACTCGTCATTCCCCACTGTCCTCCTTCATGGCCATAGAGATAGCTGTGTGACCTCAACAGGGAGGAGGAAGAGGGAGGAAGCAGTAGCATGTGCCCTGGCAGCTACCAACCTCCTAGACCTTATTATTTTTTAATAGAACTAATGAGCCACTGTAGACAGTGTTCTTGCTGGTCCGTTTTAAGTGCAGAATTTTTAAATTTTATGCATAATTGAGGCAGTATTACTTAAGTAAATGTTATTTTTAAGTAGGTTATTATTTTTGAGCACAGTCTTTGTTTCTAAGCCTACTTGTTTCTGAAAGCAAACATTCCTATAGATAGCTTAACTGTTGGACTAGAAGATCATGTATAATCAAAGCACAGTCTTTCCTAAGAAGCAGAATATCCTAGTCATAAGACAAATATATGACAGGGAAGAGACAACTCCTAGAAACCACCCTTGTGGGTCCAAACCTGTAGACTAAAAACAAAGCATCAAAGCAACCTGTGAGAGATTCTACAACACGGTTTTCACAGTATTGGAATAGATATGTTAAAAATGCACTGTGCTCTTAAGATTCTTTTTATTTTTACAGCTAGAATACATAATTGATTATCTTAAAAGTTTCCTTACTCTCATTTAATGAATTATTTGAAAGCAACGACGTGTCATGACAGATGATTTTCACCCTTTGGTGTTTCCCCTTTAGCTTTCTAGCCAATGAATTCTAAAATGTTGGTAATTACATTGATTGAACTGTACTGGTTAATAAGAATTAAAGCCCCCAAGAACAGGCGAACTATGATTTTTTTCATTGTTCACACAAATTAATATATTCAGAAGAAGAGATGGATGGATAAGATAAATTTCTGCTGCAAATCTTGCTTTCAGGAAATAGGTGAAAACCTTTCCAGAAATCTATAATTATTCATAGTGTTATGTTTCCTTTTGATATATGCTTGAGGCTCATTAGCATTCTTTTCAAAAGCTAGTGATTAATTTTATAATGCTATTAGGGATGCATACATATGGGATACATTATATCTTAGAAATAAGATAATGTTAAATACTGAATTAAAACAGTGGTTGCATTACAGGAAAGTGGTAGAGATACGGGATTAGGCGTAAACACACAGCTTTAATGCAGGGCTTCTCACCCTTGAAGCTGTCAACATTTTGAGCTGAATAATTCTTTGCTATTTGGGGGCTATCCTGTGCGATGTAGGATGTTTAGGAGCCTCTCTGGCCTCTACCCACTAAATACTCATAGCATCCCCCTGACAGTTGCCACAACCAGAAATGTCTCCAGACATTGCTGCACATCCCCTAGGGATGGGGCAGTGGGTCGGTTGGGGAACTGAATGGACCCTAACTGAGAAACACAGCCTTTTTTTTTTTTTTTTTTTCATTTTTATCAATATTTTATTAGAGGTCTTACCAGTGACATAGGGCAAGGAAAAATACATTTTGGAATAGAAGAAATAAAATTGCTTCAATTTGGCCGGGCGCGGTGGCTCAAGCCTGTAATCCCAGCACTTTGGGAGGCTGAGGCAGGTGGATCACGAGGTCAGGAGATCGAGACCATCCTGGCTAACACGGTGAAACCCCGTCTCTACTAAAAATACAAAACATTAGCCAGGCGTGGTGTCGGGCACCTGTGGTCCCAGCTACTCGGGAGGCTGAGGCAGGAGAATGGCGGGAACCCGGGAGGCGGAGCTTGCAGTGAGCAGAGATGGCGCCACTCACTCCAGCCTGGGCAACAGAGGGAGACTCCGTTTAAAAAAAAAAAAAAAAAAAAAATTGCTTCAATTTATACAGGCAATGATATTCTAGGAAAAAAAGAATCCCAAGGAATCTAGAAAGCAAATACAAGAAGTAATAGCGGGCTTAGGAAAGTTAGTGTATGAGACTCCCAAACCAAAGTCAATTATATTTCTAATCACTTGCAACAAATGAAAATGAAAATAAAAAAGCTATTCCATTTGTGATAGTGTCAGAAATCATACAAACAATAACAAAACGCTGAGAGAAGATCAACAAATGAATATATATGCCACATACATATGTCAATTCTTCCCAAATTGATCTATAGATCCAACTCAATTTCAACAGGATATACATATATGTATCTGTATGGAGAAACACAGCTTTAATAGTACATTTTGGTGAGGTTCTAGTTTTTAGTAGGGTGGAAGATTCACAAGTATCCATTTTATTATGCTTTATAATCTACTTAATAAGTTACATACATTCTCTTGAAGGTATACATGTTATATCATCAAACATATTAGAGCTGCTGATAATATGCTTTTAAAACGAGGCTTACTGGAAATGAACTTGGAGATAAATTCTGTTTGATTTCATCATGGGGATTCATGGGGAATGGGGAACTTTATTTTCCACTTTTTAACCACAGTGTACTAGCATGTTTTCTTTTGTGCCATTTTGATGAGTATTTTGACAGGATATTTATTTTAAATCTTCAGCGTTTGAATCATTTACTCATGTAACCTGTGCAACAGGTTCTTTGCTAAAAATTGCTTGAGTTTTTAGGCCACAACTAAACAGTTTTAGTCTAATATTAAAAGTACACATATAAAGATTGAGGGACTTCAAAAATTATGCATGCACAAACTAAAGTACAACATTATCTGGTTAATACCATAAGAATAGCTTAAGAAAGAAAGAAAATCCTTCTGAAACAAGCTTAAATAACAATTTATGCTAAAGATTTAGAGGAACTCACAAAGTCGTGAAACTGGTTTGAGGGAGTGGGACAGTGATGGACTCCCCCCCCATTTTCTCATTCACCGTTTCTTTCTGTTGTGAGGACAGTCTTTCACTCTGGTTTGCTCTCTGCTGGTGCTCCTCTTCCTCTCTTCTCCTCTTCCTCTCTCTCTTTCCTTCCTTCCCTCCCTACCTTCCTCTCTCTCATTCTCCCTCTCCCTCCCTCATTCTCTGAAGCTTGGCTTCTCTTATCTTTCTTTTATGTAGACTTGGACAATCATGTCAACCTCTATATGTGTATGACTCCCCAACACAGCTTCTTTTAAGTAATTTACTTTGTGGTTCAATTTTGAATTCCCAAAAGAGGAAATCTGGATGACTCAGCTTAGGTCAGTGCCTACATTTGGTCCAATCAGCTGTGACCAAATACAGACCACGTGTTTTCACATGGGACCTAGGCTTTCGCATTCTGTGTCCTGCAGGTGCATAGGGAACTATTAAAAGAAGGTGTTGGCAGGGAAGAAATGATGCTCATATACACTACACATAACATCAACTCATGAACAGCCAGTGCAGACTTTGTTTCCTCTTTATGAGGGAGACAGAAAGAGAACTGCTAGATATATGGAAGATAGATCTAGTTTATGTCAATTCAAGAGTAGGTAGAATTAAACTTTCTTTATCTTCACTGGAATTAAATTCTTCAACTAGTTGTCTCCTTAAAGTTGCTCATTTACTCCCATCTTCCTCGAGTGTAAGTGTGATGTGTAAATGTGAACATGCCAGTATTAAACCTCTTCAGAATCTAATATTCCATTTTGATAACACTAGTTATGAAACTAGTTTTAACCTAGAAACTAGTGTTTAACCTAGAGATAACAACAAGCTTCTGGAGAAGATTCGGAATGGAAGTGATAATAAATAATTCTTTAGCAATTTTAGATGGGAATGGTTATCCTGGGATGATGCATTAACTACTCCCACTCAACAGCTATCTGATATTATCTGTGAATTGTTTCTAATCAAAATATGAGTCTGGGAATTTTTAAGTTGATCATAAAGGAGTAGAATCCCAAACACGGTCACGTCCTAAAAAGCGTGTAACAGACGTACATCAAAGGATGGTCCCCACAGATCTGTAGTGTAGGAAATTGGCGGTGACATTTATCCCTACCCGTGTAATACCATCCACACATAAAGAACAGTGAAGACGGCCAGGCACAGTGGCTCATGCCTGTAATCCCAGCACTTTGGGAGGCTGAGGCAGGCAGATTGCCTGAGCTCAGGAGTTCAAGACCAGCCTGAGCAACACAGTGAAACCTCGTCTCTACTAAAATACAAAAATTAGCAGGATGTGGTGGTGTGTGCCTGTAGTCCCAGCTACTTGGGAAGCTGAGGCATGACAATTGCTTGAATCCATGAGGCAGAGGTTGCAATGAACCAAGATCACACCACTGCACTCCAGCCTGGGTGACAGAGCGACACTCTGTCTCCAAAAAAAAAACAAAACAAAGCAAACAAAAAGAACAGTGTTGAGGCCAGGTGTGGTAGCTTATGCCTATAGTCCCAGCTACTTATGAGGCTAAGGCTGGGGGATCGCTTGAGCCCAGGAGTTCAAGGCCAGCCTGAGCAACATACGGAGACCCATCTCTTAAAAAAATTAAACAATGAGGGACTCTGAAATCTGACTATAAGGCAAATGTTAGTGTCCTGAAAAAGAATAATCTATAGATGAGATAGTTACTAACTCTACCACATGGGATTTGGAACAGATCTATGATAAACAAGTTTAATGCTAGAAAGTCTTGCAAGAGGAGGGCTCTCAAGAACATACTCCTTTTCAAATGTGTGTACCTACAGTCAACTTGATTCTTCAAAGTAGTAACATTAATTTTCAATTCATCATGGCATTTATAGTTTTTTCTTTAAAAAAATTTTAATCACTTTTTAGTTAATATTTTCATTTTCTCTCTTAAATTTTAACACAGAATTATTTCCATTGAAATATGTAAGCACACAATAAAATGCGGTATTTTGGTTAATACCATAAGAATAATTTAGTAAAGAAACAGAACCCCTCCAAAACCAGGAACATTCTCTATTAAATTTCAATGAAGCATCTCTGTTAAAGCTCAAAGGAGTTGGAATGAGTAATTTGGAGTTTCCTGATTTTTAACATTTGACTTCCCAAGAAGCATATGAAACCTGGAGGTTAGCCACATCACTTCATCTTGATTAGTATGACCAGCTGGGACCAGACTTTTCACATCATCAGTTAGCATATTTGTAGCTTAACATTTCTAATTCTGAACCTTAGCCTTGTTTGTTGTTTAAGATTTAATTAGGACGGCATGGATAGCATGAACGTATTTTATAAAGCAACAATAGAAAGAAGTATATACTCTCACCACTTTTGGTTTTGGCATCAAAAAACATTATTTTGAGTTACTAATAATGCCCATTAATCATCAATTAAGTAGAGTGTGGAGCTGAAAGCAGGAGGATCTGCAGAGATCTGGACCCATCACCAGCAGCTGTGCACAGCCGTTAGGCCATGGTCCTGACGCATCACGTTGTGATGTACGCATCTTTCGGTTGACATCCGGAGGTCTCTGGGCAATGAATCCGGGGCTGCACACAGAGAAACTGACATATATTTTTTTCCTGTTAGAAAAGAAATCTATAAAAGCAAAAAATGGTTAATCATACTTAATATACTTTCAAAGCTGTTTTAAAAATATATTTAATTAAATCAAGCCAGATTTAAAGATATTTTCTGATCTCAGAAGTGTATAATATTTAAAGGAAAAACTTTATATAAATGTAGTACCAGGTTCTGGCAAGAATACAGAATGACTTAGACTAACAGATATTGCTGGTGGGAATGCAAACTGGTACAGACGCTTCGGGTAAACAGTTTGGCAGTTTCTTATAAAGTTAAACATATATTTACCATATGACTCAGCAATCTCACTCCTAGGTATTTACCCAAGTGAAATGAAAACTACATTCTCACAAAAATGTATGTATGAGTGTTTGCAGCAGCTTTATTTGTCATCACCAGTAAGCGGAAACTACCCAAATGTTTCTCAACTGGAGAATGGATAAGCAAACTGTGGTGCATTCCATACAATGAAATATCACTCAACAGCAAAGGGAAACAAACCACTGTTCCACACGACAGCATGAATGGGTCTAACGTGCATAGTGTGTGGTGCATTCCGTACCATGAAATATCACTCAACAGCAAAGAGAAACAAACCACTGTTCCACACAACAGCATGAATGGGTCTCACATGCATTGTGTGTGGTGCATTCCATACAATGAAATATCACTCAACGGCAAAGAGAAACCACTGTTCCACACAACAGCATGAATGGGTCGCACGTGCGTTGTGTGTGGTGCATTCCATACAATGAAATATCACTCAACAGCAAAGAGAAACCACTGTTCCACACAACAGCATGAGTGAGTCTCACATGTGCTATATGTGGTGCATTCCATATAATGAAATGTCACTCAATAGCAAAGAGAAACAAACTGCTGTTCCACACGACAGCATGAATGGGTCTCACATGCGTTGTGTGTAGTGCATTCCATACAATAAAATATCACTCAACAGCAAAGAGAAACCACTGTTCCACACAACAGCATGAATGGGTCTAACGTTCATTGTGTGTGGTGCATTCCATACAATAAAATATCACTCAACAGCCAAGAGAAACCACTGTTCCACACAACAGCATGAATGGGTCTCACGTGCGTTGTGTGTGGTGCATTCCATACAATGAAATATCACTCAACAGCAAAGAGAAACCACTGTTCCACACAACAGCATGAATGGGTCTCACATGCATTATGCTAAGTGAGAGGCAGGATTCAGAGGGCTGCATACTCTGTGACTCGATTTGTATGACATTCTTACAAAAGCAAAACTATAGGCACACACACACACAAAGAAAAAAAAACAGATGAGTGTTTGCCAAGGGCTGGGGTTTGAAGAGGAAGTCACTGCAAAAGAAGCCTAGGGAGGATGACACTGTTCTTCATTCTGATTGTGGCGATGGTCACATGACTGTCTTTCAAAACCCTTAGATGCTCAAAAGGGTGAATTTTACTACAAGTAAATTGTACCTTAATATAAACAGAAAATGATTTTCTTGAAACCTGTGGTTTCCTAATGGTACTGGATTTAAAAACTGTCACCTACATATTAGTTTTGAACATATTAACTATTTGGTAATGCAAAGCCTTTGTTGGCTCTGAATAATCTAGCACAGAATTTTAGAAAAGGTTTCTTGTGAGTTGGTGATTCCCATGGAGAAAATGAAAACAGTAATAGGACAAAGGGGCTGCTTTTCAGCATTCTCTTGCATGTGGATGCTAAGCTTGAATAACCACCGTGAATATTGATGAGCAGATCTCATAAATTACTCCATGGTTTTTATGCATAGCTCTTGCTGTCATTTTAACATAATAACTCTTTAATATGTAGGATCCCTGTTTTCTGGGTCATAAAAATAACTATAGAAAAAAACTGAAGTGTTTCTGTTAGTGCTTATAAAACTATGGCATTCTACACATTTTTTTAAATATGCAACGTTGTAAGAAAAAGCCTAAAATGATTTTAGAAGTAGAAATTAAAGTTATCGCTCCTATAAAAATATGTCAAATTTTTAATGTAAATGGAAAGAATTTGATTTATTTATTATATTGTCTGTATTTGCATAAATATAATGCATGAAAAACAGAAATATTACTCTGCCCTTTTATCTAAATGTTCAGGCCTGTATTGCATGCCTTTGCTAATTGCAATTCTAACACAACAATATAAAATAAACTCAAATTTAGGTTGTGCACACAAATGCAGTAAGTGGCATATTATATACTTTTTAATCATTAAATATGTTTTGTAGTCAGACAGCATTGTATTTTAACCATCGCTTCCTAATACATATTACATAAAGACCCAATAGGATGAAGATTATTTCTATAACCAATGGACAAATATATTCTAAAAGTGCCTGTAAATATAAATTCTCTTAAGTAAACTATTGAATAAACTGAGGGACATGTTAGACATAACTAAATATATATATCCAGATATTAATAAAGATAAAAGCATATGTCTTCAGAGATAGATGGAGCATCAATATTTAGATAGAAAAACAGATCATTTGTAATGGGGAAGTGATAGTCCATGAACCATAGGCAAAAATATACATTTTTTCAGATGTATCATAAATATTTTCAGTGGATTTTCTTACACCACTTACAGGAATGTATTGTGTCCTAAAACAGGGAAAATGAAGCATGCCATATAAGACTGTTGTAATGTAGCTATCTTGGCACTGGGCGCACAGGTATTCAATAAATTGGGATTACTAGCATTACATATTGCTTGATCTCTACACACAGCTCTGCTGGCTTTCGTACAGGGATCCCTGGCCCTGGGCAGACTGTAAAGCCACTTACTGTCTTTCCTGTTTATCTACTGAGGAGCACTGGCGGCTGTGTCTGTGGGGCCAGCCACACCTGCATGCAGATTTGGGTCTCTCCATACCTGCCAGGGTAACTACCCGTTTTGGACATTCAGATTCTGCCATACCCAAGTTCCTCCTCTGGGATCTGCAGCTCTTTCTTGGATGTTACTATTCCAGGATGGCTGGAGGCAGAGAAACATGTGCCCGCTACTTGTAAGACAAAGAAACTGCTCTACCCTCAGAGAAAATCTGCCTGAGTGCTGGCTTCCCCTCAGAGATTCTCTCCCAACCTCCTAACATCTCTTTTCATCCTCCTGCCACAAGGAAGCTAGATGCATGGTTACATTTTCCTAAGAGTTAAGCATTAGGTTCATAGTGTAAATTACTCTCCTTCCTTTCTGATAGGCTGAAATGTATCCTTCTGCATACAGTCTTATGCGTGCCTCTGGTAATGAAGACTGTGACAATGAAGTGTGCCCCTGGAATACAGCGTCTTCATTAATAATGAATACCTGAAGACAGAATAGCTTAGTTCATTAAATATATGCATATAGGTCTGTTCTTTTAATGGGAATAGACCTTTAGGAGAAATTTATGTAAATACCCTTGCATTAAATGGACCGTATGATCCTTTTGAGAGGTTTGTAAATGCATTCGAGCCAGTAATACATAAAGGCTTGACACTGGATCCTACCACATGAAGCCTAAAGCAATTGGTCACATTTAGCTCTTCAAATATATTTTTTTAGCAATAGTCTGAGTTATTTAGTTAACCATTCAAGGTGGCATTTCAGTAAAGCTTGAATAATCATTGCTTAAATTAAGAACTGTCAGGTACCTGTAATCCCAGCACTTTGGAAGGTCGGAGGCGAGTGGTTCACCTGAGGTCAGGAGTTCAAGACCAGCCTGGCCAACATGGTAAAACCTCCTCTCTACCAAAAGTACAAAAATTAGCCGGGTGTGGTAGCACACGCCTGTAATCCCAGCTACTCAGGAGGCTGAGGAAAGGGAATCACTTAAACCTGGGAGGTAGAGGTTGCTGTGAGCCGAGATTGCGCCACTGTACTCTAGCCTGGGCAACAGAATGAGACTCTGTCTCAAAAATAAAATAAAATATAAATAAATAAAAAGCTATCAGATAAAGACGAAGAAGAGACCAAACCCAGATTAAATAATAAAGGGAAGGAATGAAGAAGTAAAGGCGAGTAAAAGGGTCACAGGATGAAAAATGTATAGAAAGCATAATAAGGCCAACGTCTTATTGAGGAGAGCTGTGACACTGAACAAGACTGATCCTTATATTGGTGGCAAACTGTATTAAAATTACTCAGAAAAGAAAACTGCATATGGTGTACCTATCTCACCATCCAGATGGTAAGTGGAGCTAGGATTTCAGTACAGATCTGAGTTGAGAAGCCATGGTCTTGTCACTATGTACAAAACCTCCTCTGCCATATGCAAAGGAAAAGCCATTTCCCCGGCTTTTCTTTTCCCTTTCTTTTTTTTTTTTTTTTTTTTTAAGTGTTCTTTGTTTTAGGGAACAAAATAATACTTTGGGGCCCTTCTCTCCACCAAACTAACATAAATATTTAGCTTTCCTAACTGTCAGTTGGGACAAATGATGAACCATGAGTATTGCCGCTGGTAGGTGACTGACAGCCCAGGCAGGGCTTGACGCAGAGGCTGACCAGACTCTCCTTGAACTCCTAGGAGCCGAGGTGACGTACATGAACATGACCGCTTACAACAAGGGCCGGCTGCAGTCCTCCTTCTGGATCGTGGACAAACAGCACGTGTATATCGGCAGTGCCGGTTTGGAATGGCAATCCCTGGGACAGGTAATCTTTCTATGTTATATAAACTGAAAGTTCCGTCACCCTCAAAACTACCACCTTCATAAAGCACGCTACTGTAGATAAGGATACTAAAACCTACGGCATTGATTATCTTAATTATGTAATTTTAAGAGGCTCATCTCCCTTTTATGTGAAAGGATAAACCTTTCCTCATCAGGATCATCTTGCAAAAAAAAGTGAAAACTGCTATTGCTTCAATGCTTTTGTAATTCATAGGCTGCTCCTAGATTCCTGAGAGCAGGTTGCTATGTAATTTACATCAGCCAGACCTATATTTTCAGGATGATATTGCATCGTCTGTGAGACAGAGGGAAACGCAAATTCAGTACAGAGTAATATGTCTTCAGATAGTAATCATTTGAGTTATTTCTTTAATCTCAAGATGAAGATGTTATCTTTCTCTTAACAAATGATTAACTTCAAATATCTTGAAAATACATTTTCACACACTTAGGATTTTTATGCATTTATTTGCATCAGAGGCAATCCACAGAAGATTACAAAATCACCATCTTTCCGTTAGTTATCCAGTGGCAGGAGGTTCCTGGTCATTGGATAGATACTTATGGAGACGAGCCAACCTTCTCAGAACATCTTTTTAAATCAACACTCTCTCCTCCTCTTCCTCTCCACACCTACACACAGATATTGTCTCCTCTCCAGCCCACTATTTCTCCATAGCTCTCAAAATTTGGGATCATGCTATTATACTTAATCTTCTATCTTAAATTAGTGTTCCTTTCTCTTGTGCTTAACTATGTGGAATTTTTCTTGGTCTACCTCAGTGTGACATAAAGCATTGCTTAGCAGGACCCATGCATTAGAACAGATTTTAATTTACCAAAGTTGAGGCTAACCATTACATGAAGAATTATAATACATTTTCCAAGAGTTAAACGTATGTTATCAGCTTTATACTTTGTGAAGTTTTTCAGTGAATTCAATGATTATTGCTATCAATTATTACCTTGTATCTATGGTAAGTAGAAGAAATAATTGTTTCAATGAATTGAGGCTTTCTGCTGTGCATTTTTCTAAGCATAAAAGGAGTATAACCTCATTCCATTTTCACAGTAACTCTTTCTTGGAAATACTACTCTTATAACTTTATCTTGCAAAGGAAGAAGCTGAGACACAGGTAAGTAACTTACCCGAGAGCACCTTTCAGGAAGTGGCAAAGCTGGAACTCAAACCCCAGCCATATAGCTCTAAACCCCTCACTCTTACTTCACTAATCTTTTAAAATAAATACATTTAGGAAAAAGTCATTTTCTTTCATGATCTTGCTGGGGTGCTAAGTTACAGATTTTCTCTCTCACCCTTTTCTGTAAGAAAATCTAACAACACAATCATCAAGAAACTTTTTACTCACTGGAATATTTCCAATTGCAAATCCATAATGATATGGTGGTCAGAGAATGACAACTACTCTTGCTCAATACTTGAGCTCTGCAAACTTGCTAATCTCTGGGTTGAACTTCAAAAACTAGGAAGTCAGTATGTGTTTGCTTCTATAGACATACATCAAAGATATTTCAGGTTTAGTTCCAGACCACTGCAATAAAGCAAGGCACACACATTTTTTTGGATTCCCAGTGCATATAAAATTTACCTTTACACTATACTATAGTCTGAGTGTGCAACAGCACTATGTAAAATATATATATATATATATATGCATACCTTAATTTAAGAATACTTTATTGCTAGAAAATAACAATCATCTGAGCCTTCAGATATAGATGTAAGATTTTTGCTGGCAGAGGATTTTGCCTCAATGTCGATGGCTGCTGACTGATCAGGGTGGTGATTGCTAAAGGCTAGGGTAGCTATGACAATCTCTTAAAATAAGACAACAATGGAGTTGGCCACATCAATTGACTTCCTTTCATGAAAGATTTCTCTGTAGCATATGATACTGTTTGAAAGCATTTTATCCACCAGAAAACTTCTTTCAAAATTGGAGTCAATCCTCTCAATCCCTTACACTGCTTTATCAACTACGTTTATGTAATATTCTAAATCCTTTTCATTTCAACAATGTTCATAGTATATTCACTAGGAATATATTTCACCTCAACCACTTTCTTTGCTTGTTCATAAGAAGCAACTCCTCATACATTCAGGTTTTATACTGAGGTGGCAGAAATTCAGCCACATATTTAGGTTCCACTTCTAATTCTAGTTTTCTTGTTATTTCTATCATATCTGCAGTGACTTCCTGCACTGAAGTCTTAAACCCCTCAGAGTCATCCATGAGGGTTAGAATCTACTCCTTCCAAATTCCCATTAATGTTGGTATGTTGACCTTCTCCCATGAATCCCAAATGTTCTTTTTTTGAGGTGGAGTTTTGGAGTTCTGCTCTCGTCACCCAGGCTAGAGTGCAGTGGCAGCTCACTGCAACCTCCACCTCCCAGGTTCAAGTGATTCTCCTGCCTCAGCCTCCCAAGTAGCTGGGATTACAGGCATGCACCACCATGCCCCACCATGCCCAGCTAATTTTTATATTTTTAGTAGAGACGGGGTTTCGGCATGTTGGCCAGGCTCGTCTCGAACTCCTGACTTTATGTGATCCACCCACCTTGGCCTCCCAAAGTGATGGGATTACAAGCGTGAGCCACCACGCCCGGCCGACTGATGTTCTTAATGGTACCTGGAATGGTGAATCCTTTCCAGAGGATTTTCAATTTAATTTGCCCAGCTCTATCAGAGGAATAACTATCTATGGTAGCTATGTAGCCTTCCAAAAGACTTGAAAGTAGAAATTACTCGTTGATCCCTGGGCTGCAGAATGAGTGTTGTGTTATCAGGCATGTAGACAACATTCATTTCCTTGCCCATGTTCGTCAGAGCTATTGGGTGACCAGGTGCATTTTCAATGAGCAGTAATATTTTGAAAGGAATCTTTCTTTCTGAGCAGTAGGTCTCAACAGCAGGCTTAAAACATTCCGTAAGTCATGCTGTATTCAAAAGTCCCATCAGCCCAGCTTTGGTCCATTTCTAGAGCACAGGCGGAGTTGATTTAGCATAATTCCTAAGGGTCCTACAATTTTTATAATGGTAGATGTGCACTGGCTTCACTTAAACTCACCAGCTGCATCAGCACCTAACACAGTCAGCGTGTCCTATGAAACTTTGAAGCTAAGCATTGAATTCTCTCCTTTCTAGCCATGAAAGTATACAGGGGTCTGACCCACAGATCGTGACCCAGCAACGGATGAGAGATGCACATTGACATAGATATTTTGCCTGTCAGTCCGGCTGACGGTCCAGGCCACTCACAGACACCAAGGAAGGTGCTATGAAGAGTTGCAGCCACCAATCAGCCAGTGAAGCTCACATTTATTCAGTATAGATTAAATGACAAAGGTCTTGAGTAAACACCACTAGAGAGTAATTGACATTGCTGATTTCCGGAGTAGAAAGCAATTATGCACCGTGGTTGACCAAAGGTTGGTCTTAGGACCACATGAGTAAACAAGCTATTTAGATAAAACATTCTACATTCCTTTGTATCTGTGTCCCAAGCTGTTAACTCAAAGTAAGGATTAGGCTGCTTTTAGCCACAACCCTATCCTAAAACTTTTGCAAAACCTTCCAGCCTTCCAAGGTTTGTGTCTATATCCTATAACTTCATCTTAAAATGTTTCCCACCAGCCGGACTGAACTCCCACGTCTCCCCCTTTTCTGTTTTTTGCATTGGGTTCTGTTGACTGACGCGTACAGCTGTGTGCAGCAACAGGTCTGTCGGGCAAGGCGGTCATTGCTCTTATTCTGGCTTTGCATCCTAGAATTAGCAAATAACATAAGACGATCATGAGTATAATTAGCATCATTCTTTCCCAATCAAGGAGTGACCTGCGGCATTACTTGGCACTTCAGTTTGGTGTGTGCTGTTACTAAGAAGCCCTGCTGGGGATATGTTAACCCCTTCCAGCCAAGCAGTTGTGTTGTTAGAAGCTGGGAAGGGAGTGTCTGCCCAGATAACAGGGCTGAAAAAAGGCAGATTCAGAAGACAAGCTTAATAGAGTGCAGCAGGTACAGGTGGCAGGTAAAGTGAGAGAATTTAAAAAGATTAATAAAGCACAGTAAGGAACAATTATCTGGAGCGAATGGTGTCTGCGTCCGGAACAGGATTCGCTCAGTCTTCTGACTTGTCTTCTTCAGCATTCTGTCCATGGCCTGTGTTGTCCAAGGAAGGTGCATTGTCCGGGGCTGTGGGTCCTATAGGGTTATTTTCTTCATTTCTGGTACAGGGCTGGGTCCTAGCCATGCCATGCTATGGTTTGATGCATCGTGCTGGAATCCAAAGAGGACCTGAGGGGGTGTGGAGACAAGCATACCCTCTTCCCCATGTTAATAATTCATTTGGACCACACCATACATTACTGTTCACATCTTTCCATAAAACTACAGGTTTTATGTCTTGAGAGGTTTTAGCAAAGTGCATTTCTACAGCTGATTGAAATTTGTCATCTAAATTTTAAAAATTAAGGGTAAATAAGGCTTGTGCCAATAGTGTTGCAGGGTCTTTACCCATACTCTCCCCTTTTTGTTTTTTGAACATATTTTTCAGAGTGGAATGAGCATGTTTTACTATGACTTGTCCTTGGGGGTTATACGGGATACCTGTGGAATGTTGGATATTCCACATGTGACAAAATTGTTGGAATTATGAGCTGCCATAAGCTGGACCATTATCAGTTTTAATGTTTGTGGACCGTCCCATAAATGCAAAAGTTAAAAGAAGATGCTTAGGCTGGGCGTGGTGGCTCACACCTGTAATCCCAGCACTTTGGGAGGCTGAGGTGGACAGATCATGAGGTCAGGAGATAGAGACCATCCTGGCTAACATGGTGAAACCCTGTCTCTAGTAAAAATACAAAAAAAAAAAAAAATTGACTGGGCGTGGTGGCGGGCGCATGTAGTCCCAGCTACTCAGGAGGCTGAGGCAGGAGAATGGTGTGAACCTGGGAGGCAGAGCTTGCAGTGAGCCAAGATCGCACCACTGCACTCCAGCCTGGGTGACAGAGCAAGACTCCGTCTCAAAAAAAAAAAAAAAAAAAAAGGTGTTTGATGACATATCGAGTGGACTCTCAAGGAAGAGCTTATGTGAACTAATTAGATGAGTGTTGGTATCAATGGATAAATGTACATATCTTAGTTTTCCAAATTCAGGGATGTAACATGTGTTTGCCATAACTGATTAGGTTCTAATCCTCTAGTGTTAGCATGTGTTGAAGGAGGGGACGTACCTGTGAACTGGCAATCTGGACATTATAGAGTAATTTGTTTAACCAGTCTCTGGGTAAGTTGAAATTGTTTAGATAAGTTTCTCCAGTGTTGGTGAAAAAATTGATGTGATTGTGTGGCTTAGTCAAGCAGTGATGTCATAACCTGAAGGTCTGCTTGATTATTGCCATAAGCCAATGGGCCAGGCAGTGAGCTGTGGGCTCGAATGTGTGTAATAAAAATAGGATGTGTATGTTGATCTAGCAATTGCTGAAGTTGAAGAAAAAAAGCACACAGGGCAGCCTCCAGAGTGTACTGAATTAGGTACACTTACTTAACCTGTCTCAAGGTTCTGAAATAAATAAACCAAGTAAGCAGAAGCACTATATTGATGGGCTGAGCGGGAAAATTCTCCAGAGCCAATATTAGGGCCTCAATCTCAGTTCTCTGAGTGCTAGTAAACCCAGATAGAGTGATGGAATTATGTGGTCTCCACCAAACTGCTGCTTTTCCATGTTTACCTGAACCATCAGTAAACAGTGTTAAAGCAATAGGTATGAGAGGGTGAACTATTTTTGTAGGCAAGATCACAGGAGTACAAGATAAGAAATGAAGGAGTTTGTCAGCAGGAAGGACATGCTCTATTTGTCTTGTATAATCAGAGAGAGCTATTTGCAGATCAGTAGATACTGGCAATACTGCTTTGAATTGCTTTTATTACTTAAAGGAATCCTGATAATATCAGGATCATAACCTAGCAACTGATAACATTGTCTGCAACCTGAAATGGATGACTTTACTAAGTAACCGGATATAGGGAGAGAGTGTTTTAGTCCTGGTATGTGAGTAAAAAACACATTCTAGAAAGTGCAGTGCTGGGGGGTCATCTATCCTATTAACCCTCCAGGGGAGTGTTTGGTGGGAAAAATAAATAACTGGATGGAATAATGGGTGTCTATGCAATCTAGTTGCCTCTGAGAGATGGCTTATTCTATTTCCTCGATTTCCCTTTTTGCTGCAGGAGTTAAATACCTGGGAGAATCCAGGACTGTATTGCCCTTTAAGATGGAAAACAGGTTTTGCAGCTTATAAGTAGGAATGCCTAAAGTGGGGCAGAGCCAGTTGATATTGCCTAGTAATTTCTAATAATCATTTAAGGTGTGTAAGTTGCTAGTGTTTAACCTTTTGAGGTCTTACTGACTGGGAAGTTAGTATGTACCCAAGATATTTCCAAGGAGAGGACACTTGTACTTTTTCAGGTGCAATAATTAAATATTTTAGCTGTATTCTTTACGACAGAGGTATGTAAATTTAAAAGCATTAGTTCCTTTGGGGCTGCTAGTAAAATATCATCCATAATATGAATAACTTTGCAATCAAGAAATTCTTTTCTGCTGGGGAGCAAAGCTTGATTTACGTGATACTGACACATGGTAGGACTGTTTAGCATTCTTTGAGGAAGCAGTTTCCAATGAAATTGACAAGCTGGCCTTTCATTATTGATAGCTGGTATTGTAAACACAAATTTTTTTCTGTCTTTTCTGCTAGGGGAATCATATAAAAACAGTCTTTTAAGTCAATAACAATTATAAACCAGTTGTAAGGAATTGCCATGGGGGAAGGGAGCCCCTGCTGAAGGGGTCTCACAGGTTGCAAATTGGCATTAATAGCACGTAAGCCATGCAAAAGTCTCCATTTACAAGACTTTTTGGGAATGATGAAAATGGGTGAATTCCAAGGACTATTTGATGGTTCTACATGTCCAGCTTTTAATTGCCCTTTATCTAATTAATGGGCCTTCTGTAATTTCCCTCCCTTCAGAGGCCACTGTTCTACCCAAATCAGATCTTGAGAGAGCCACGTCAGAGGTAGGAGAGAGAGAACAGTGGCCATTATCAGAAAGAAGTTTTTTTAAATTTTTAAATTTTACCCAAATCTTAGCATAGAATTACAATCTGAGATGTCACTTGTATATAAGGAGCACACGAAATTTTGCCATGGGCGGGAGAGTTGGAGAGCTGAGCAGGCAGGCCCCAGGGCGGTGGCCACTTTGCACCTGCTTAGGTGCTGTCTCTTTTTGTCTGTGTGTCTTCTGTCCTGCTCCCTCCCACTGCCACCAGGCGGCTGCTGCCTGCTGGGCAGACCTTCCTGCACATGCCTCCTGCCCATCCCCAGCAGGCTAGCTTCTGCACACTGGGCCTAGCTCCTCCTCGTTGTGTCGCTGCTGTGCAGGTCGAGTTCCTGGGAGCATTTGTTGGCTCTGGGTCTGCAAGCGTCCCCGCTGCTGAGCCTTTCCTTCTGCCCACTGCTCGCTTGGTTGCGCGGCTCTGGCCTTTAATGTTTTTTCTTATTATTTTTATAAGCATTAAAAGAAATGGGTTTATGCATCTGATTGCCTTGTTGATCTTGCATTACTGGGCAGGCGAAGAGCTCCCCTTTTAATGCTGCTTGCTTAAGACAGGGTCTCATAGCTGTAGCATATCCCCAGTCCTTTTTCCTATCTATTGGAGGAGGGGGCTTAGGCAAAACCTCCGTTTTCTCTTTTTTATTTTGGCCTGGTGATATCGGGGCTGAGGCAAGAGGAGGTGGTAAAGCAGGTGATGGTTCTTCTTCCTTCCTCTTTTTAGGATCTTCTGTGTATGATGGAGCCAGGGCTGCCCTAACTAAGGCCCATAGCGTTAAAGATGATGCTGGGACCTTGCCCTTGCACGTGATGTTGTTTAAGATTTCTCCCCACTTGTTCCCAGAGCTTTACATCTAGTGTGCCTTCTTCAGGGAACCATGGGTTTTGGGATACAACAGTTTGTGTTAGGTCCCTTAATTGAGCCTGCCAAACTGAGACTCCACTAGCTTTAAGCAGCTGTTTCAATACTTTTATATACTGTTTCTGTTGAGCTGATAACTGTTGTCCCATGATGAAACCCTAACCTGAACAATCCCCCCCGAACTTGGAAATCCGGAGCAGGTACCAATGACTTGCTGACTGTGCAGTTCCTTTTTCACCTTCATTTTCAGGGGCTCCATCGTGATCCTTTTGTAGTGTTCCTCATGCAGTGCACCACTTGTGGGGGTCTCTCCTACAGACCTCAGCTGCAAGACGGATGAGACACATACCCAGACACTGATATTCAGTGAAAGAACGGGCCGGGGGCAGCTGGCACTAGGAGCTGAAGAGAGTTTTGCAGCCCCTCCAAGCTGGCAATGCTTGCATTTAGTTAGTAGAGATTTAATTGACAAAGGCTTTGAGTCAACCCCTGTGGGTAATTAACCTGGCTACCCCCACCCTGGAGAGGGCCATCCTGCCCACGAATGATCAAAGGTTGATCTTAGGACCAGTGAGTATACAAGCTATTTAGATAAAATACTTTACATTCCTTTGTATCTGCACCAAGCTTTAACTCAAGGTAAGGATTACGCTGTTTTTAGCCATAACCCTATCCCGAAACTTTTGCAAAACCTTCCAATCTTCCAAGAAGGTTTGTGTGTATATCCTATAACTTCATCTTAAAAATTTTCCTACAGGCCGGGCGCGGTGACTCAAGCCTGTAATCCCAGCACTTTGGGAGGTCGAGACGGGCGGATCACGAGGTCAGGAGATCGAGACCATCCTGGCTAACACAGTGAAACCCCGTCTCTACTAAAAATACAAAAAAACTAGACGGGCGAGGTGGCGGGCACCTGTAGTCCCAGCTACTCAGGAGGCTGAGGCAGGAGAATGGCGCAAACCCGGGAGGCGGAGCTTGCAGTGAGCTGAGATCCGGCCACTGCACTCCAGCCCGGGCTACAGAGCAAGACTCCGTCTCAAAAAAAAAAAAAAAAAAAAAAAAAAAAAATTTCCTACAAACCTGACTGAACTCCCACAAAAGTCCTAGATGGCATCTTCTTCTAATGGAAGGTTGTTTTGTCTACATTGAAAATCTGTTGTGTAGTGTATCCAGCTTCATCAATGATCTCAGCTAGGTCTCCTGGATAACTTACTGCAACTTCTCCATCATCACTTGCTGCTTTACCTCGCACTTCTATGTTACAGAACAGTTTCGTACCTTAAACCTCATGAACCAACCTCAGCTAGCTTCCAACTTTTCTTTTGCAGCTTTTTTTTACCTCTCTTGGCCTTCACAGAGTATAAGAAGGTAAGGGCCTCACTCTGAGTTAGACTTTGGCTGAAAGGAATATTGCGGTTTGATCTATCCAGACCACTCAAACTTTCTCATGTCAGCAAGAAGGCTGTTTTGCTTTCTTAACATTTGTGTATTCACTGGAGTAGCACTTTTAATTTTCTTCAAGAATTTTTCCTTTGTATTCACAACTTGGCAAACTGCTTATCTTGGCTTTCTACATGCCTTTCTCACTGAGGTCCATCATTAAGAGCTTTTGATTTACACTGAGAGATGTAGTGGGGCATGGTATCTTATGCCAGTAATCCCAGCGCTTTGGGAGGATGAGGCGGGCAGATCACCAGAGGTCACAAGTTCGAGACCAGCCTGTCCAACATGTTGAAACCCCATCTCTACTAAAAATACAAAAATTAGCTGGACATGGTGTTGGGCGCCTGTAATCCCAGCTACTCAGGAGGTTGAAGCAGGAGACTTGCTTGAACCTGGGAGGCAGGGGTTGCAGTGAGCCAAGATTGCACCACTGCAGTCCAGCCTGGGTGACAGAGTGAGACTCCATCTCAAAAACAAACAACAGACAACCCACAAAACTGAGAGATGTACCACTCTTCCTTTCACTTGAAACTTAGAGGCCAATTGTAGGTTCATCAACTGGCCTGATTTCAATATTGTTGCCTCAGGGAGTAAGCAGCCCAAGGAGAGAGAGAGAGACAGGGGAACAGCTGGTCTGTGGAGCAGTCAGAATACATGCAACATTTATGGATTAAGTTCTCCAACTTAGATGGGTGCAGTTTGTGCTGTCCCAGAACAATTGCCATAGTAACATCAAAGATAACTGATCACAGATCACCATAACAGATACAGCACTAATGAAAATGTTTGAAATACTGTGAGAATTACCAACATGTGGTATGGAAACATGAAGTGAACACATGCTGTTGGACTAATGGAGCCAATAGACTTCTTCGAGGCAGGGTTGCCACAGACCTTCAATTTGTAAAAAGTGCCATAAGGCACAGTGCACGAACACAAGGTATGCCTGTATATTCCTCACCTTACGTCAGGTGCTCCACTAGAATTCCTGGCTGCAGGGAGTCCTGTGGGAAGAAAGAGAACATCACCGCAGGCTTTCCACACAGGGGTCTGGATTTGTGTGTGAAATTCAGGAGCTCCTAAAAACACCACGAAGGAAATGAAAAGTACTGCGCTAACAAAGCAAACAAAAGACTAGCCAGCATGTGAAGCCGAAAGAAAAGGGCACAGTGGTCTTCAACCCACAGGGCTCTGGAGGCGGGATGCTGAAATAGGAGAAGCCAGGAAGGAAAACGTGAAAATCCTGTTTTTAGAAAAAGTCACATTTATGCTTTTCAAAGAAATCCTCTTAGATGAACTGTTAGCCTGAAGTTGAATGTGGGGTTCCATAGTTTTATTGGTCACAAGAATCTGGCTTCTCTAGGGAGGACTGATTTTCAAATTGTGCATTTTAGCATAATTAGAACAAACGGGAATAGCCCTATTTAAACTTCATCAGTGCATATTTTAATCTTGGTCTATCTTTATTGTAAAAGAACTAAAAGGTTTATATGAAAACAGGCCATCCATTGGGGTACAGGTTGATAGGTTTAAGTGAAAATAGGCCATCACTCGGGGTACAGGTTGATAGGTTTATATGAAAACAGGCCATCTCTTGGGGTACAGGTTTATATGAAAACAGTCTATCTCTTGGGGTATAGGTTGATAGGTTTATATGAAAACAGGCCATCTCTTGGGGTACAGGTTTATATGAAAACAGTCTATCTCTTGGGGTACAGGTTGATAGGTTTATATGAAAACAGGCCATCTCTTGGGGTACAAGTTTATGGGTTTAGATGAAAACAGGCCATCTCTTGGGGTACAAGTTTATGGGTTTAGATGAAAACCATCTCTGGGGTACAGGTTTATAGGTTTAGATGGAAACGGACCATCTCTGGGGTACAGGTTTATAGGTTTAGATGAAAACAGGCCATCTTTTGGGGTACAGGTTGATAGGTTTAGATGAAAACAGGCCATCTCTTGGGGTACAGGTTGATAGGTTTAGATGGAAACGGACCATCTCTTGGGGTACAGGAGCACAGGGGTGGTATGATACTGGTGATCAAATCAGATAGTGACTCTGCAGACTAAAGAGTGAGGGTCACAGACAGAAGATGGAATTTGAGCTGTACCTTAAATGATGAGTGAGCTGGGTGAGCTCACTTGTGCAGGCATGCTGAAGAAAGAAAGATATCCTGCTTATTAGTTGGGTGTGGTGGTGTGTGCCTATAATCTTACCTACTTGAGAAGTTGAGGCAGGAAGATCTTTTGAGCCCAGAAGATCGAGGCTTCAGGGAGCCATGATTATACCACTGAACACCAGCCTGGGTGACAGAGCAAGACTCTGTCTCAAATACATACATACATATACACACACACACACACACACACACATATATATAAAACATACATACATGTAAATAAAATACATATGTTTAATATATAATACATACATAAAATACATATATAATATATATAATACATATATGTATATAAAACGTCGATATCCATGAAAGATGAAGAAATTGTAGCACGTCCATACAATTGCAAACTGCTTACCAGTGAAAAAAGGTGTTGATGGATGAATCTCAAATTATGTTGAATAGAGTGGAAAAAAAAGAAAGGTATTCTAAGTAGAAGGAACACGGTGAACAAAGACACAGAGTCGGAAACAAGCATGGGGTGTTGGAAGATCTATGAGCAATTTCTTGCAGGAGCAAAGAGTCCCAGTTGTAAAGCATTGGAACATAGAGCTGGAAAAGGCAAGAATAAGCTTGGGAGTGATGCAGATACCCAGGGTAGGATGTGGAGTCAGTCCTACAGGCCAAGGGAGAACTGCCGAAGACCTGTAATCAGAGCCAGGACCTGACAGCACTGGAACAAAGCTAGAGAAAGTGCCCAGGTGAGCAGTGGGGAAAGCGGGGAGAGGGCTGATGGCCGTGATTAAAGAGGGAGTGGCAGGGCTGAGTTATGAAGGTTTGAAGGTTAATTTAATGCGTCAACTTGGCTGGGCTCCGGTACCCAGTTGTTTGATCAATCATGAGTCTAGATGTTGTTGGGGAGGTATTTTCTAGATGTGATTCACATTGAAATCAGTAGGTTTTGAGTAAAGCAGGTTCTCCTCCATAGCGTGTGTATGCCTCATCCAATCAATTGAAGCAGAGTTTCCCAAACAAGAGTGGGGTTTCCCAAAGAAGAAGGAATTCTCCTCAAGACTGCAACATAGAAATCCTGCCTGAGTTTCCACCCTGCCTGCTCTGCCCTGCAGATTTTGAACTTGCAGCCCCCACAATCCTATGTGCCAATTCCTTAAGATAAATCTCATAGATCTCTCTTTCTTTGCATGGATCTGCTTATATGCACTTTTTTTTCAATATAAATTACACCGAATATACCTGCCTCTCCTTCCTCCACCTCTTCTACCTCTGCCATTCCCGAGACAGCAACGCCAACCCATCCTCTTTCTCCTCCTCCTCCTGAGCTCATTCAATGTGAAGACAATGAGCAGGAAGATCTTTATGATGATCCACTTCCACTTAGTAAATAGTAAATATATTTTCCTTTTCTTATGTTTTTCTTAATAGCATTTTCTTTTCTCTAGCTCACTTTATTGTAAGCTAGAGAAATATCTAAAACACAGCATATGCAAAATATGTGTTAATTGACTATTTATTCTGGTCAACAGTAGGCTGTTGGTAGTTAAGTTTCTGGGGAGCCCAAAGCTATACACAGATTTTTGACCATATAAGGATCAGTGCCTCTAACCCTCACATCGTTCAAGGATCCACTGTACATATGTATTCATGTCCTGTTGGTTCTGCTTCTCTGGAGAACCCTGACTAATACAGATGATGACTGTGAGATCTGGAAGTAACATGACATGGAAAAGACCTGGCAGAGCTGCATCATAGTGACTGATGGGCTGTGAGAACTCAGCCAGAGGGAGTAAGCAGCAGCATTTTCAACATCTGGAGCTGGACCAACAGACAGAAGAGCCATATTGTCAACAGAAACAAAGGATGTCAGGAAGAAGGGGTAGTTCTGAGGTTCAGCAGACAGCTGGAGAAACAGCAAAGAGATTGACTGATACGGATACTTTTAATCTACCAGCTCGAGCACTTGAGTAGTGATAGTTCTTTGTTGAACCTAAAGCTACTGATTGATTTCATCATAGCTGCTATTTCTGACAATAACTGTTTCATGGGACACAGATGAGGGTTCCAGTCCCTCTGCCTCTCCAAGCCGAGTCATTCCTTTCAAGTCTTCCTGCAGCTGAGGTCATAGCCTGACATTAACCAAGGAGAAAGGGCACTAATGCTTAAAGCACCTTTGATTTTCTCTTCTTGTCCGTTTTTCTTTCAATTAAAAGAACAAAGGACTGAGGTAGTTTCGAAGACCCAGCGTACGTGCCAGTGGGCAGGAGGAGGTCACTGTTGTATAGCCCATCTGCCATCCCTGCTCAGTGCTGGTACTGAGCTGATATTTTTCTCAGGATTTACGAGTTTTAAAAGACATGTTTTACCTCCTAGGAAAGTATTTCATTGGTAATGCAGGTAACTGGATATCAGAACCAAAATGAAAATGAAGCAAAGCAAAAAGCAATTCAACTTCCAATACAACAGAGAAGAATTAATATTCCTTAGGAAACATGAAATGAGGGAAAACAAATGATTAATTATCTCTGTGTTGATATAGATTACCTGGGCTGTTTAGAAAGGTCATTTTTGTTTGCATGTGCATCTTAAAACAAATAAGGAGGTGGAAGTCTCTATTTTTTACACAATACCTGGATTAGTAGACTGCATTTTAAATAACAAACTCATGCATATTTTCTACAATGTTTAAAGGGACAATTTGGCAAGTATTATTCAAAAGAAGCATAAATAGGAAATCCTCTTTTTTACTCTCCCAAAACCATTTTATTGTCTGTCTCAGTTTCAAATTATATAATTACTTGAAGAAATAAGAACATTACTTAACCTCTCCTGTTTGTGTTTCCTAACCTGAGGTTTTCATCAGGAGGTCATTCCCAAGCGAAACTTCCTTACTTCTAAAGTTTTCCCGTATTTGTCCCTCCAAACCCTGCTTCCTGAATATGTTCTAAATGGCATGATAGTCTGAGACTTACTTATGTGACATGTCTCAAAATCTCCATCCTGGTCACATCTTTTTGCATAGATAGAGTCCATTCCATTAAAGTTCCCCTTAAAATCCCCCAAATTCAAATATGATACTTAACAAGCAGCCTGCCCATTGTGGATTTCAGCTTCTAGTAACATACACACTCTGCATCTGAAAACAGAAGCTAAATCTAGATTTGCTGTTTTGCCAGCCTTATTCTTTTTTTTTTTTTTTTGGCTGTTACTAAGTTCTTTGTTTGGCAATATAACACAGTGGTTGCAGTCAGATAGAACTGAAATTCATTTTTTTCCTACTCCTTAATAGTTATATGACCCAGGGCAAGTTATTTCACATGCCTAAATTCCATTCGCTCATCTTTACAACTGAGCTAACAATACTGACCTCCTGCAATTGTTAGGGGGACCCAATGGGATACCAAAACAGACCTAGAACCGTAACTGCAGCGTGGTTACTGTGCAGTAAATTATAGCCATTTGAGTTGATGACTAAGAAATCTTTTCCTTTCTTAATAAGTTGTTTCGGTTACTAGATCAGGAGAATGCCAGAGGCAGTACTGCTTATTTATTGTGCTTGGCAAAGATTTCATAAATCTCCCTAAGTTTGTCCACAAACATATGACCTGGTCAGCAGTACAGCAAGGTGGACAGCAACGCCTTGGTTACTAGCAAGGTGGACAGCAACGCCTTGGTTACTAGCAAGGTGGACAGCAACGCCTTGGTTACTAGCAAGGTGGACAGCAATGCCTTGGTTACTGTCCTGGTCAAGGGGCATGAACTAGTGGCTGTATGCCTTGAAGGGAGGTCTTTAATGCCAAAGAGCTTTATTCTACATGTAAACCTTGCTGCTCAAGGTTATTATCAATGGTAATACCTGGAAGGCAAATGTATAAATGGAATAAATCTGGAAGATAGTGCCTAAAACTTTTTTGTTTTTGAGATGGAGTCTCACTCTGTCACCCAGGCTGGAGTGCAGTGGGGCGATCTCAGCTCACTGCAAGCTCCTTCTCCCAGGTTCATGCCATTCTCCTGCCTCAGCCTCCCCAGTAGCTGGGACTGCGGGTGCCTACCACCACACCTGGCTAATTTTTGTATTTTTAGTAGAGATGGGGTTTCACTGTGTTAGCCAGGATGGCCTGGATCTCCTGACCTCGTGGCCTGCCCGCCTCGGCCTCCCAAAGTGCTGGGATTACAGGCGTGAGCCACCATGCCCGGCCTAAAACTTTGTATTTTAGCAACAAGACTTAAAGAGATTTCATGAGTTAAACAGACCTATGATTGCAAGAAGAAATTGAATGGAAGTGTGAAAATAAATGAAGACCACTTACAGGAGAATAAGTAAAGGCAATTGTGCTAGTCAATTTGTGTATTGCTTTAAAGGATCTAAGACAGGGTAATTTATAAAGAGAAGAGGTTTAATGGGCTCCCATTTTGGCAGGCTGTGTAGGAAGTGTGGTGCTGGCGTCTGCTTCTGGTGAGGGCTTCAGGGAGTTTACAGTCCTGGCAGAAGGTGAAGGGGAAGCAGGCACATCAATGGCAAGGTGAAGGAAGTGCTGCACTCTTTTAAACAATCAGATCTCGCATGAACCGAGAACTCAGTTTTCACCAAGGGGATGGCGCTAAGCCACTCATGAGGGATCCACCTCCATGACCCAAACACCTCCCACGAGGCTCCTCCCCCAACAACGGGGATTACGTTTCAACATGAGATCTGGAGGGAACGGACATCCAAATTATATCAGCTATATATTCGGAGCTTGCTCTACCAAGGCAGTCAGCTGCCATTGCTTGAGTTTGGCAAAGATTCAAAGGCAGGCAGAGGAAAGGAAAAGCTTCATATTGGAAAAAGGGGAAGGAAGGTTTCAGGTGCACCCTCACTGGAGGCTGTGGCCTGGGGCAGCTGTAGGCGGGCTAACCAGAAGTGAGGAATCCGACGTGATTGGTGATGGGAGCATATTTGGCTTCTCTAATTGGTCCTCAGTTGGAAGCGGGTCGTGGGTGGCAGGGGCGGGTGGGCAAAGATGAAGCAAGCTGGCAGTTATTAATCAAGTCCTGCTCGTTTGGGGCCAGTTGCTCTACGGGTGGTTGTTTGGCTCTCTGGAGTCATTGCTGCAGATAGTCGGTTGGCTTTCTGAGCTAGTTGCTGCAGGTTGTGGGTCAAAGTTCTACTTTTATATGTGATCCAGCTAATTTTCCTTTTGTATATTCAGTCTCTCAGGGGTACACAAAGACCCCCTCTCACACCTGGCAGCCCCACCTGCATCCCCACAGGGGTTTCAGAATCTCAGCTTGGTGTCGGAGGCCTGTATTAAGAGCCAGGATGGGGCATCACCTGACTGTGGATTAATTACCTGAAATCCCCATACCTAATTCAGTGCCTCACATTTACTAGATGCTTTAAAAATTTTTATTAAATGAATGTATGAATGCACAAAGTAGAGTGTGTTCGGTAGCCATATAAATCTGAAAGCCGTATCATAAAACTGGAATCAAATAATGGAAATTACAGGAGAAAGGATTTATATCAGTAGAAGCAAGAATTTTCTGACCCTAAAGCCACCCAGTGATGGACAGCCATCCAGCCTCTCTCCAGTTAGCTCTCTGTCACAGGCAGGGGCTGGATGGTCCCCTCCCGGGGATTCAGTGGAGGAACTGTTCTAGGGCTGAAAGTGGTCTGGCATGACAAGGCTGTATGTTTAAGGGCAGAAAAGATGGCAAGACTTAAAGTAGCTGTGGTTTCTTCATCAAAGCTTACACATTGTAAGCTCAATAAACGTGAGCTGACATCATCATCACCATGATTATTATTATTATTAATAATCCTCAGCACATGTCAGGGAAGAATGAGGAGCCCTCTACTTCCCCACTTTACTTACGGACCACATACCCAAGGACCTGACCACACACTACACTCTTTTTTTTTTTTGATACAGACTCTTACTCCGTCACCCAAGCTTGGGTACAGTGGCACAATCTTAGCTCACTGCAATCTCCACCTCCTGAGTTCAAGTGATTCTCCTGCCTCAGCCTCCTGAATAGCTAGGATTATAGGTGTGTGCTACCATGCCTGGCTAGTTTTTGTATTTTTCGTGGAGATGGGGTTTCACCATGTTGGCCAGGCTGGTATTGAACTCCTGACCTCAAGTGATCCACCTGCCTTGGCCTCCCAAAGTGCCGGGATTACAGGCATGAGCCACTGCACCTCGCCAGACACCCACTTTTTATGTTGGGTGTAGTGACCAGTGAACTCCCACAAAATCTGGTCCCCATCAACTTGGGTACCATTTCTGACATTGCCCTGAAAATGGTAGAGAATATACTACTTATTAGGAAAATAATACAACAAAATACCACTTTAAGCCAAGGAAGTTTTCAAAATAATATTGAGGTAAAATTCTAATTGGCAAAACTTATTGAATACATATACAGATTTTGTTTTCTTTAATAAAAGTTTATTAAAATTGTTTCACTGCTATTCAGGAGGCTGAGGAAAGAGGATCACTTGAACCCGGAAGTTTGAGGCCGCAGTGAGTTTTGAGGGCACCGTGGCACACTAGCCTGGGTGACAGAGCGAGACCCCATCTGTAAATAAATAAATAATAAACAAATGACAAATAAATAAAATGTTTCACTATATTTCCTTGAGTCTCCATCAGACCTAGGAAATGCATTTATTTTAACAACTATATTAACAAAGATTCACTTAGGTGATTTTATTGCCCTATTTTTGTTACTTCTTGGCTTTCATATTTTAATTGGAAAAAATTGGAATGTTTGTCTTAAAATGACTTGCAAGAATATTACTCTTACACCCATAAATCATTCTGCATACGTCAAGTGTTACAGCTCAAGCATCTATTATTGTAATTAGCTGTCACTTCAGTCCTTTATTGTGGAATTCACCAACACCAATTCTGTCATATTTTTAAAAACCTCTTCTGGAGCTTTAATTCCCGCAGCAAACTGTGTATAGAAATTTAGCCCCATTGCTTGCCCCATTTTAACATGGCCTTCTTTTTTTTTTTTTTTTTTGAGACAGAGTCTCCCTCTGTCACCCAGGCTGGAGTGCAGTGGCGTGATCTCCACTCACTGCAAGCTCCGTCTCCCGGGTTCATGCCATTCTCCTGCCTCAGCCTCCCATGTGGCTGGGACTACAGGCGCCCGCCACCGTGCCCAGCTAATTTTTTTTGTATTTTTAGTAGAGATGGGGTTTCACCGTGTTAGCCAGGGTGGTCTCGATCTCCTGACCTCGTGATCTGCCCGTCTCAGCCTCCCAAAGTGCTGGGATTACAGGCATGAGCCACCGCACCCAGCCAACATTACCTTCTTAACCCCCACCCACCAAATGCTAAATTATTTCTATGTTGTTTAGTCAAAGTTAAATGTACCATATTTGGACTGCAAGAACTGCCTGAAAATACTCGTCCACTTCTGAATTGCCTAAGGTGTTAGACATATTTGTTCTAGAACTGGTGTCTCTGAATTCATCCTCAGTAGCCTGTGGGAGAAATTGTATTTCATAATAAAGCAAGATTAAGATAAATCAAACACACACATAACATGGTTATAAACTCATACTTTTTAAGTAAGAGCTTTGTACTTTTTAGAAATTTTCCATGAACCCTGATTCATTTAATCTTCACTGCAGCCCTGTGTGAGATGCAGGACAGGCTTCAGAAGCCTCATTTCACAGATCAGGAGACTGTCTCCGGGGGCTAACTGAAGAATGTTCTGGAATTATTCCATCAGTTAACACCACAGTTAGGACTTGCACTCAAACTTCTGGTTTATGCAACACTTTTTTTTTTTTTTTGCCTGTGCCACACTGTTTCTCTTACTTAATAATTGGCTGAATCAGTGATACAGATACATAGTAACATCCCACATATACAGCAGTACCCCAGAAATCTAGAGCTTCCATAGCTGAGGGCCTTCTTTAACTGGAATTCAACCAAGAACCAAAAAGTATGCAAAAAGACCTTGCACAGCCAAGACGTCTCAAAGCTACTGCCTTTTACTCATTGGAGCAGACTCCTAGGGCCTTATTCAAGATCTTTTTACTCTTAGACTCACCACAGATTGAATTAGTTTCCAAGCTCATGGCTGATAAGAAGTCACAAGTCAGAGGAAAAAACACGTGCAGACAAGTGAGAGCTGTCCACAAAGCAGGAATAAACACACTGACCATTGAAATCAACACAGGAATTCTGGAATTCAGGTATTCCTGTACCAACAAGCATGAGCCAGCCCCTCATGCCTCGCAGCAAGCTCCAGTGGCCCCCGCCTTCAGCATGACTATGACCTTCCCTTTAGGAAAAAGGAAAAGTTCATTTACTCATTGCTTCCAGTTCAGGACAAAAGAAATGTGCTTAAACGTTTTAGAGAGTGGTTAATCAAAACGGCCTAAAGGTTTTGTCTGCAGAGCAGTAAACTCTTAGCTCTGGGCAATTTGCATCTCTCAGGTAGCACTCCAGCAGTATTCATAATAGCCAAGATATGGAATCTGCTTAAGTGTCTATCAGTGAAGGACTGGATAAAGAAAATGTGGTGTATATATACATGATGAAATACTATTCATCTGTGAAAGAAAAAATAAAGAATGAAATCATGTCTTTTGCAGCCACATGGATGGAACCAGAGGCCATTATCTTAAGTGAAACAACTCAGACACAGATAGACAAATACTGCATGTTCTCACTCATAAGTGGGAGGCAAATAATGTGTCCACATGGAGGCGGAGTGCAGAATGATGGACAGTGGGGACTTGGAGGGATGGGAGGTGAATGGTGGGTGGTTGCTTGGTGGGTACATTGCATGTTCCTTCAGTGGATACACTGAAGGCCGTGATTTCACCACAGTGCAATAAATCAGTGTAGCAAAATTGTATTTGCACTGGTTAGGCATCATGGCTCACACCTGTAATCCCAAACCTTTGGGAGGCCGAGGCAGGCAGATCACTTAGGGCCAGGTGTTCAAGACCAGCCTGGCCAACATGGTAAAACACCATCTCTTCTAAAAATACAAAAATTAGCTGGGCGTGGTGGCGGGCGCCCGTAATCCTAGCTACTCAAGAGGCTGAGGCAGAAGAATCACTTGAACCTGGGAGGCAGAGGTTGCAGTGAGCCAAGATTGAGCCACTGCACTCCGGCCTGGGTGACAGAGCGAGACTCTGTCTCAAAAACCCCATAAATATATACAAATTTTAAAAATAATAACATTAAAAAAAATAAAGCAGTGCTGTCCAATAGATATAAGCCTAGGCCATGAATGTGAGCCACATATATAACCTAAAATTTCCCCACTGCCACATAAAAATACAAAAAGAAACAGGGAAAATTAATTTTCACAATATTTTATGTAATTCAGTATATTCTGAATACCATTTTAACATATCATCAATACAAAATGACAATGAGGCCGGGTATGGTGGCTCATGCCTGTAATCCCAGCACTTTGGGAGGCCAAGGCAGGCAGATCACCTGAGATCGGGAGTCCGAGACCAGCCTGACCAACATGGAGAAATCCCGTCTGTACTAAAATTACAAAATTCCCTGGGCGTGGTGGCACGTGCCTGTAATCCCAGCTACTTGGGAGGCTGAGGCAGGAGAATCGCTTGAACCCGGGAGGTGGAGGTTGCGGTGAGCTGAGATTGCGCCATTGCACTTCAGCCTGGGCAACGAGAGAAACTGCATCTCAAAATAATAACAATAATGAGATTTTTTTTTTTTTTTTTTTTTTTTTTTTTTTTTTTTTTGCTAAGGACTTTTCAGAATCTAGTGGTTACCTGACGCTCACAGCACATCTCAGTTCAGACATGCCACATTTCAAGGACTCAATAGTGACCTGTGACTAGTGGCAATCTTTTTAGCACAGGTCTGGGGTGAGTCCCTCTCTCTAATTAGAAAGCAGAATATTTTTTTGTTTTGTTCTAATTTAATGCACAAACCCAAAGAGCTAAAGTTTTTACTCTGATCAGCAATTTTTATAGCAAATAAACCAATTTCAGTTGGAAGGACTGGTCACTGGGGAGTTACTTCTACTGCAGAAGTCACGTTGTCTCTGGTTCTGTGAGAGTTTCAGGACTTTGAAAGCTGCAAAAGCATTTCATGTCATTTAACGCACACTACTGATGTAAATTGCTTATTTTTACTTCCAAATTTGTAGACTAGACTCTGCCTTCTTATAAAATGATCCTGATGTTATTCTCAGAAGTCAAACACTTACAATTTTTATTTGCCCATTTGCCAAGAGATTTCAGCAGGGAACATCTCTAAAACACACTTGGCCTGCTGCAAACTAGTGCCATTTCCCTGCTACAAGTATCATTTCCCTATTATTTCCATTGGTTCATTCATGCATTCATTCATTCAGCAAGGATTTGTTTAGTCTCTGCTTTGTGCCAGGCTCCACTGACAGCAGTAGGGGTACAGTGAGGTCGACGGTGTTTTCCTTCAAGAGCTCACATTACTAAGAACATAAGCAGGTAAAAATAGATATATATAATACAATTTAATAAGTGTGTAATTACCTATAATCCCAGGACTTAGGGAGACCGAGGCGGACAGATCACATGAGGTCAGAAGTTCGAGACCAGCCTGGCCAACGTGGCGAAACTCCGTCTCTGCAAAAATACAAAAATTAGCCGGGCATAATGGCAGGTACCTGTAATCCCAGCTACTTGGGAGGCTGAGGCGGGATAATTGCTTGGACCTGAGAGGTGGAGGTTGCAGTGAACCGAGACTGCGTCATTGCACTCCAGCATGGGGGACAGAGCAAGACTCTGTCTCAAAAACAAAACAAACAGAAAAAGTGTGTAATTCATTCAGATCAGAGGAAAGTCACGGGTGGTTTTTTACAGGAGGTGATGTCCCAGCTGAAGCTGGAAGGATTCATGGAGAGGAGCTGGTTGGAGAAAGGTTTTCCTTTGCACAGAGCTGAAGTGGTTTGTGGTTCAGAGGAAAGGCAGTCAGTCACCTGTGTGGTGTAACATACAAGGCCAACTATGAGCGGAGAGAGAGGACAGAGACATTGTGGGGCTTGGGTGTCGTGCAGAGAAGCATGGACTTAGCCTTGAAGTTCATGGAAAACCTTTGAGAGGTTTTAGTCAGAAAAGAGACAGCTGTCAGGAAATGGATTGAAAAGGCTGAGACTGGAATGAGGCAACCATTTAGGAAGTCCTGCGGAAATAGGTCGGGGCAAGGGTGAGTTCTTGAAGTAAGTCCAGTGGCAGCAAGAAAGGGGAGGAAGACAGGGCCCTCCTGGGCTGGCTGAGCTGCCCCAGGCTGGCTCATTACCTGGCCTCGGCCTGGGTTCCTCGTTGTCCCATGTCCTCTGAAAGAAGCCCAAGACTGAATCAAGGGGTTAGCATCAGCCCACACGCCTCCTGCTTGAGAGGCGGCACTTACTCAGGAGACTGAGGCGGGAGGGTCGCTTGAGCCCAGGAGTTTGAGTCCAGCCTGGGAAAAGTAGTGAGTCCCCGTCTCTAAAAAATAATAATACTTGGAGAGGTATACATCATCCCATTTCTGTAAACAAAGCCCCCAAATATGTAGGAGCACACAGATGTGCATGTATACAGATGTGGGCGGAAAAGAGTCTGGAAAATACACACCAAACTGTTCCCAGTGATCACCTCTGGAAGAGGGAGCAGAGTTAGGGCAAAGGAGGACTTCCTATTTCTACTCTAGAGACATAACATTGCTTAAATGTACTTCTTTGTAAGTGTACAGTGAACACATACATTTAAATATAGCTATATTTGAAGAGTCACTTAACTGTAATTCAATATATTGTGTATAGCATAATAAGCATTTAGTATATATGTGTGCGTACATTTATATGTACATGTGTATGCATTTATATATGTGTGTATATACATTGTGTGTGTGTGTTAGACACCATGATAGAACTATACTTGCAATGAGAAATATTTAGGGCCTGATCCTGTACATAGAGGGCCCATCATGAAATACCTTTCTGATGTCTTGATCCCCTAAATAATAAGTGCCACGGTCATGCTGATCCGAGCCTGCACCTGCAGGGCATCAGTTGTAAAATGGAGTTGGGATGATTCCGCCTTCCCCACAGGGCACTACTCCCAACCCGCTATGATGCACTGACAGCGTGTGAGGGCAAGATTCCCTGGGAATTCCTGCAGTCCTTTCACCATGTATAAACACACACGCTACATTTTCAGGTTTGTTAATGAAAATTCAAAGGTTTTATTTGCCTTCTAGCTGTTGTTTTTTAAATATGAAAGTCAAATTCACTTTAATCCACTTGCATCTGTCTAGATAACATTTTTGCCTTTTGCCAATCCTCACCCCAAACCAACCCAATAACAACAACAAAAATAGTTCAGACCATTTTCACAACCTATAGCATCTTATTCTCCACCTCAAAGCCTGCCTGGTTCTCACTGAATTTATTTCTGTCCATCCCCCTCACGTAAGACAGACGTTCACAACCCCTCTTCTCTTTAGCCCCTCACCTCGGTCACTTGGGTTTCAATCATCTTTGAGTTGACATGAGTTAACTCTTACCTTTGAATCCTTATTTATCAATTTCTAAACTTAAATCCTTGAGCAAAGGGTAGGATTTACAAGATGATGAGTCTTCCCTTTATTTCACATTCAGTGATCTCAGAGGCATTTTTCTTGGAGAGAGAGATGAAGGCAGATTTTTTTGAATTCCTGTTACTCCCCTGTGGGGTAGAGGTTCTCAGATGGAAGCCTTCCTGAAATGTAGAGACACGCCGCCATGGCGGTGGCTGAGGAGTTGGCCTTTGATCCTTCTCTCACTCTGAAATTGCCTGCCAGACAGCCTCGGACACTGCATCTAAAACAGATGGAAAATGCCATGTTTAAGGCAGCCTTAAGTGTTTTTATTTTCAAGTTATTTTTAGTCAGTATTGTCAGGCTGTCTGTGTCACCTGGCATTTACATCTAGACCTAAGGAAAAAAAAGCGAGATTGTTAAAGAGAAGAATGTTTCATCAGTTAAAATATAAGTATCCAAGTAGAAGAAACAAAAGAACAGGTAGGTAAGGCCTTGGGACATTTTCTGAGGGAAAGAAATGCATTTTGGGGAGCTCTGCTCTCTTTGCGCTCTGAGACCAGAAACCCCACATGGAATTCTCAGAGGTGGTAGAGGACAGAAACAACAGTGCTCCCGATGCGAAACTCTCCAGGAAGTGCCTTGTACCACGGCCAGCCCCTGCAGGACGTTTAGGTGACGGTGGCTCACTTCTGCCTCAGCAGTTTTTTGCTGAGTTTCTCTTTTTATTAGAAAAGTCTTTCTCAACATCGATCCCAAATCTGCCTCCAACCCTTCCATTGTTGATCCAAGTTCTAGAACACAGATACTTTTTTCCCTTATTATCTCTGTTTTTTATTTTTATTTTTTTTAATTTCCATAGGTCTTTGGGGAACAGGTGGTGTTTGGTTACACGAGTAAATTCTTTAGTGGTGATTTGTGAGATTTTGGTACACCCATCACCTGAGCAGTATACACTGAACCCAACTTGTAGTCTTTTGTCCTTCACCCCCTTCCCGCCCTTTCCTCCTGAGTCCCCAAAGTCTATTGTGTCATTCTTATGCCTTTGCATCCTCATAGTTTAGCTCCCACTTATGAGTGAGAATACATGATGTTTGTTTGGTTTTCCATTCCTGAGTTACTTCACTTAGAATAATAATCTCCAATCCCATCCAGGTTGCTGTGAATGCTGTTAATTCATTCTGTTTTGTGGCTGAGTAGTATGCCGTCATAGATAGATAGATAGATAGATAGATAGATAGATAGATAGATAGATAGATAGATAGATAGATAGATAGATAGATATTTCACAGTTTCTTTATTCTCTCATTGATTGATGGGCATTTGGGTTGGTTCCATGATTTTGCAATTGTGAACAGTGCTGCTATAAACATGCATGTGCAAGTATCTTTTTCGTATAATGACTTCTTTTCCTCTGGGTAGATACCCGGTAATGGGATTGCTGGATCCAATGGCAGTTCTAATTTTAGTTCTTTAAGGAATCTCCACACTGTTTTCCATAGTGGTTGTACTAGTTTACATTCCCACCAGCAGTGTAGAAGTGTTCCCTAGAACACACATACTTATAGGCCCTAGCAAAATAATGACAATATATACCTAAAAACTTGGGAGTATCTGATGCCCATCACATCAGAAAACAGAAATGTGAGAACCCTAATGTCTGGGATGAGGCATTGCCAGGGCAACCCCTTGGGTTGGTGACACCAGGCAGGTAGGGAAGTTTGCGTTTCCCCCTGCTTCTGCCATACCTAGATTGCCCATGGGGACAGTGGCCTTATATCCCCAAGGCCAGAACTCACCACAGATGGGTCAAGGAGCTATTTTTGGTTAAATATTCAAGAGATGTGTTTTGTTTTTTCTAAGTAACTCCACAGCTTGTTAGCCCGTTGGAAGATAAAATGTAGGTGAAATAGTTTTACAGCATATATCCTGACAATGAAGACTTTGGAAGGGGAATCATGCCTGTCAGTTGTCTCCACTTAGTTTATAAAACATTTACTTTTGCATCAATTTATCTGATCCTCCCATAGCCCTTGAAGGAAACAGGGGCCATTATGACTCCTGGAGTCACAGATTTGAGGCTGAGATCCAGCAACACTGAATGGACAGCCCAAGGACATGTGCTAAGATGTGGCTAAACCAAGGCAACTGCTCCAGTCTATGGAGAGTGAACCTGATATTCTTCACACACCCTAATGAATGGCCCTGAGAATAATGACCTCTTGTTCTGATGATCAAACATGGTCTACAAGGAATGACCAAGACAAATGCCTCCTTTTGTCTCAATGCCAGAAGTAGTTAAACTGTGAAGTAGCAGCCCCCTGCTGTGTGCCCTTGGCAAGGGGAACCCCTCCGTGGAGAGGTTGCTCTGTGCATGGCCACCCTCCTCCATGGGACTTTATTGCACTCTCTGAAGCCACCCTAAATCTTCACCTTTTCTCTCACCACGCTAAGCACCTAGCCAAAAAGAAGTCTCTCCCTAAATAATGTGATATTTTTATGAGAATTTCCAGAAAAGAGAAGCAGTGAAAAATTATTTTTACTTTCCTCTCTGTTATCTTCAGTGACTTACTCACTCATTTCATCTATATCATACCAGACATTGGAGATCAAACTAGAACAACAATAAAATATAGCTCCTGCCTTCAGTGAACATTCAGTTTGAAGGGAGAGTCAGACTATAAGAAAAATAAGGAAATAAAATAAGTCCAGTGATAGATGGACTACATAGAATAGAATAAACAGGGTGTCGTGATAAAGGAGGTAGGGATCAATTTCAACTTCAGTGGTTGGAGATCTCTCTGAGGACATGGTACTAAGACCCAAAAGATGGAAAGTCTCAGTTATGAGCGAGGAGGGGTATTGGGGGGCGGGGGCAGAGAGAGAATTCTAAGAAGAAGAAGTGGCTTGCAGAAGGCCTAGAGAACTTTTCCAGCTTGACTTACCTCAGAAAAGACCAATGTTACTAGGACCAATACAGTAGGCCAAAGGGGCAGGAAGAGACGCCAAGCATTCCCTCTTCTAAATTATTTTACCTCCTTGCAATTGTGTGGCCTGCATCTCATCCCCTTCTTTCTGCTCTAGAACTTCAACATCTTCAGTACTTGAGGAAACCCACCTAATCACGTTTTCTCTTCCACCAGCTGTCCTGTCTGTGTTACATGCTGTAGAGTTAAAACTACCATCCTTTCTCATTTGCCTAGTTTCTTAGGAATCTTTTCCTACTTTTTTGAGGTAAAGTGCTCTGGAGGAAAATGTTTTTTTCCCCCAAACATGCTGTGATAAGACACAGCAGGGATTTGTTTTATTTTTCTCCCTGAAGCCATTCTTCTTGGAGCTTTTATTGGAAGTGCAATGAAGGGTTTAAATTAGAGTTAAGAAATATCTAAGCACAGGTAAGATCACTCTGGCCTCTACATGAAGAAGGGGACAAGAATGGGAATGAGGCGTGACCGGAAAGGAGACTCTCGCCAGCATGGTGACAAGTGGACGTGAGGAAAGAGGAGGGGTTTGCAACCTACCTTTGAGGCAGCATCCGAAGGACCTACTGAAACTCCATTCTTGGGCCAGAGAAACAGAAACATGGGCAGCATTGCAGGATGGTTGGTGATGTCCCAAATGAGGAAAGTGGCTGATGGGGACAGGGTCAGATATTTTAATTAGAAGGATACCTACAAGAAATTTAAGAGGCAACGTCAACTAGGCGGTTAAATGTACAGGCTTGAAGCTCAGAAGTGAGACCTGTGTTAGCTTATAAAGCTGAGGCTCATTCACGGAGGTAGACAACTGCCTGACTGGACACAGCCATACTGGTTATGCACCTGCTGTCTCCCTGCCTGGCAGTACCCAAGCCAGTCAGTTGTTTCTAGGAAGGTGCTGGAGAGAATGAGTCTTTCTTTTCTCTCTCACTCTTTCTGCTTTCTTTCACCACTGGCTCTATCACCCACGACCCCACAACCACCCTCCTCCTATTTTGCCCCAGTCCGTACCCCCTCCTTCCCTCCTCACTCACTCTCCACCTCTGTTTTCCTCTCAGTTACTCTTTCTCCCTCTTCTTTTGTGAAATCCTGTCTGCATTTTCTCCTGTCTGTTGATTTGGGTTACATTCTTATGTCTAGCATTCTTTCTGTCCTAATCTGCCCTCCACCTTTTCTCTCTTCTTTTCCTTCTACTCATATCTGGATTTGTTCCTTTTTCTGCAGATGTTTTTCCTCTTTCCCTTTTTTTTTTTTTTTTTTTTTTTTTTTTGAGACAGCATCTCACTCCATCACCCAGGCTGGAGTGCAGTGGCGCAATGTTGGCTCACTGCAACATCCACCTCCTGGGTTCAAGTGATTCTCCTGCCTCAGCCTCCTGAGTAGCTGGGATTACAGGCATGCATCGACACACCTGGCTAATTTTTGTATTTATAGTAGAGATGGGGTTTCACCATGTTGGCCAGGCTGGTCTCAAACTCCTGACCTCAAATGATCCGCCGCCTCTGCCTTCCAAAATGCTGGGATTACAGGTGTGAGCTGCTGTGCCTGGCCCTCGTTCCTTCTTTTAAATACCTTCTAGATACACTCTCAACTTTCTCAAAACTGTAGTTTCTAAATAACATAATGTAGTTTCTAAAACTACATTTTATTTTCCTACTCCTAACTGGAAAAAGCAGGTACGTTGAATGTTTACAGATCCTCAAAGAAAAAAAAACTAAAATTCCGTAGTTTATTTGGGCTTGGGGATTTTCCAGGGATCCATGACTGATTAAAGCCTTTCAGAAGGTGCCTCCTCTTGCATTTTGGGTGTTAATTTCATTATTGCTGGTACATTCTATACCAACATGTTGTCCCTGTATTTCCTCATTGGTTATGTCACTTGTCCCCTTTTCATCTCCTCTGGCAGATCACAGATTACAAGCGAAACCAGATCCAAAGCATTTCTCAGAGCTGCCTCTGATTAACCCCTGAAAATCCAACAGAGAACACAGTGCATGATTGTCTTATTTCTAAGCTACTAACACAATTGATGTTTAACTTCCTTGGACTAAAGCTTCCTCTGGATTCTGTAACAATAGACATAAATAGACATCTTGTGTGGGTTTTTTTCCGGGTTTTTTATTTTTTATTTTTTATTTTTTAAGAGACAGGGTTTCACCATGTTGCCCAGCCTGATTTCCAACTCCTGGGCTCAAGCGATTCTCCCACCTCGGCCACCCAAAGTGCTGGGATTACAGCTGTGAGCCACTGCACCGGTCCTTAATTGTTTAAATAAATAACTGGCAGTTTCCATTGAGTGTCTGTCTGTTGAATGAGTGTTTGTGATGTGGAGAACTCTGCTTCCTACTAGCATGAACAATACATCATGGTCACATCCTTGAAGAGCGCCTCGTCCATAAAGAGTCCTGTGATGGGCCGGGCGCAGTGGCTCATGCCTGTCATCCCAGCACTTTGGGAGGCTGAGGCGGGAAGATCACGAGGTCAGGAGATGGAGACCATCCTGGCTAACATGGTGAAACCCTTTCTCTACTAAAAATACAAAAAATTAGCCAGGCGTGGTGGTGGGCGCCTGCAGTCCCAGCTACTCCATTCCTGCAGCTCTGCTCTCGAGCTGTCTCTTTGACTTCAGCCTCCTCCATGTTCCCCCTCATTCACTGTGTTCCTGAGACACTGACCTTCTTTCTGGTCCTTGAACATGCCAAGCTTGTCCCCCTTTTTGGGGCCTGGCATTGGCCATTCCTCCTGCTGGCATAGTTCTTCTCCCATATGTTCCATCATTTAGCCTGTGCTCAGTGCCGCCCCCTCAGAGCAGTCTGCACTGACCTCCCCCCAGCTTGTCCACCCGGTCACTCTCTGCCACATTACCTAATTTTATCCTCTCAGTGTGTGTCTGTGCCTGAGGTTAGCTGGTGCAGTTGTTTATCGCTTGTCTTTCTCTTCCAGAAAATTCCTTGAAGACAGTGACTTTCTCTTTCTTGTTCAATAGTACAGCCCCATGTATCTAGAACAGTGATGCATGGAAGATTTTCAATAAATACTTGCTGACTGACAGATGAACACCCCAGCCCAGCCTGGACAGAGCTCTAAAATCCCTTTTTTTTAATTTCTTTTTTTTTTTTTTTTTTTTTTTTTTTTTTTTGAGATGGAGTCTCACTCTGTCACCCAGGCTGGAGTGCAGTGGCATGATCTCATCTCACTGCAACCTCCACCTACTGGGTTCAAGCAATTCTCCTGCCTCAGCCTCCTGAGTAACTGGGATTACAGGTGCCCACCACTATGCCCAGCTAATTTTTTGTATTTTTAGTAGAGATGAGGTTTCACCATGTTGGCCAAGCTGGTCTGGAACTCCTGACCCTGTGATTCACCTGCCTTGGCCTCCCAAAGTGCTGGGATTACAGGCATGAGCCACCGTGCCTGGCCCAGAGCCCTAAAATTCTAAAGCCACATGCTCTGTCCTTTGCCCTTTGCTACCTGCTTACCACAGACTATGTCAAACCAGTGATGCTCCCTTCTCTTTTCACTGTTGCAGATTAATGCTTTTGATGTTAAAGGACACTTCTCTTTCATTTGACAATCTAACCAGTATCTCTTTTTCGTTGTTTGTTTAAAACTTGTAATTCTAGTTCCCTAGCCAAGATGTCCATTTGGAAATACTCTACAACCAGTTTCCATGTGCTTGAGAGTTGCAAAAGAGTCGTTAGTTTGCAACTTTTCATAATCGAAATTGGCACCTTCAATCTGTGTGAATTATGACGTACTTCTACAACAGCGTATCAAGATAGCTCATGCACACTCGATTGAAGAGGATGACCTTCTGCAATAGAGAAGGACTGTTCTTCATTCAAGGGTGTATGAGTAGCTGCACTCCCCTACTAGAAACTCCAAACAAGTTCTCAAAATAGCGAAATACTATTTACACTGTGAACCATAGTTGCCTTTAAGCGATTGCATTCTGCAGGTTTCCATCAGTCATCATCCTCTGGGACCACCCAGCTGTGGCCAGCAATGTACAGGAGTCCTCCTAGCTGCAGCTGCTTTCTAGGTTCTATTTCAGTCTTCTCTTTCCTTTCGATTTTACTTGAACCATCACACCAATGCCTCCACTGCAAATCTTATCTCTGTGCCAGTGATGTCATATGTATTAAGTGTCTCTGTGCCCAAGTTTTTTCCCAACTCGATATTTGATTTGCAAACACAAACTTCTACCTTCTGCACACACCATGGGGAAGCCTTATCTCTGTCTTAAAAATAACATGGCTGCAATTTCTCCCTTTCCCCTGTCCTCAGAGCTTCTTCCCTAATTAATGATTGATGTGAGTTGACTCTTTGTTCTTCAGCCACTTCATCTCAAAAGTGTAGCCATCTTTAACTTCTCTCTCCCTCCCTCCCTCTTCCCACTCTGTGAGCCAGTTGATTTCTAACTGATGAGTATTTAGTCCTCACTTTGCATCCCATAATTTAATCCTCCTTCCACTTATATGTGTCCTAGGGAGTGCCTCCAGTGCTCTGCCCTGGGACTGATTCACCCCTAGTGATGTCTGTCTGCTTCTAGTCCCTCCTTGTCATTAATCATGAACTCCACACAAAGATTCATGTTCCTCAATTTCTCATACCCCTCTAGCACTCAGAAACCTCTAGTGACTCTCTTCAGCCTGACATTCAAAGTTCTTCTCAGTTTCACTCCTATCTGTATTTCTAACGGTAACTTTTATGGCCCCATACACCAGCAAAAAAACATTTCTACCTATTTTCTGGGCAAGATTCATATTTCACCTCTTACGTCTTTGCCCATACTCACATACATGGAATGCTTTCCGCTCTCATACAGCCTGGTGACATTTCTACCCATTACATGCTCAGAGATTTAAACAGTGGCGTATGTCTGCAGATTTATTTATAATGGCTAAAAAGGAAAGAAAAGGGAACAGCCTATGAATCTAACAATAGAACGGTAAAATTATTCTACGTGTACTTCATGAAACGTGATGCAGGCATTAAATACGCCTTCCAGAAATATTTAATGAAAAAAGCAAGTTGCAAGATTCTATCTGCATATAGATTTTTGTATATATATTTGTATATTAATATATGCATATTCATAGTGCATATATCAGTTATGAATATGCACAGGTGCCCACAACAAAAATGAACACTGGCTTAAATATATCAGTTTGCTTGTTTTATGCAACAGGAAGTCCGTGGGTAAACAGCTCAGGGCTGCTATGATGACTCAAGGAAATGACCAAGGACCTTGGGTCTTTCTGCCTTTATCCTCATGTTGGTTGCCTCATGGTCAAAAGGTGGCTGAAAACCTATAGGTCTCTTATCTGTGTTCCAGGTAGCAAGCAGTGAGAAGGACAATAGTATAAAAGGGAGAGGGCACAGCAATTTTTCCTGCTAAGACTTTGTCTCCATTTAGGAATGGAAGGGTCCTCTAGGCACTTCTCTTACATCTCACTGGCTGCCACCTGGCCATCTCTGGCTGGAGAGAAGGGGTTGTGGCCAGATGCTGGATCAACCAATGGACAGAGTTTGCCATAGTGGATATGCCTGTAAGATTAATTTCAGATTTGATTTTAATCTCCTCTGATGCTAGGATAATATGCATGTATTACTTTTTTATCGGTGAAAAATTGAAAATTTAAGAAGCTACCTATCTCACGATGAATGTTACCTCCTCCTTAAAGCCATCATTTTAATAAGTGGATGAGATGTTTGCTTATTTACCTCAGGTATATGTGGAAATAGGATAGATCTTAGAGTTAGAAAACCATGAGTTCAAATTCCTTTGTGTCCATGACTAAACTGCATTCTCTGAAAACCTCAGTTTCTTCATCTGCAAAGTGTTGATTGTACTATACTATCTTATGGGGCTTTTGTGAAGGTTACATTAAATTGAATGTGAAAATATAGAAGAGACTAATAGCTTGTCAACACTAGTATTTTTCTCTTGAAAATTCTTGAAATACAGTATCTTTCTCATTTACCTCTATTTTGCTCTTTGTTTTAATTGCGTAGTTTTTCATTCCTCAACATTTTTTGGGAAGGCTATGACTATCTTTTTTCATAGAATCTTTTTTTAAAAGATACTCCTTACAGGCCAGGTCAGGCATGGTGGCTCACGCCTGTAATCCCAGCACTTATGGGAAGCCAAGGTGGGTGGATCACTTGAGGTCAGGAGTTCAAGACCAGCCTGGCCAACGTGGTGAAACCCTGTCTCTACTAAAAATACAAAAACCAGCCGGGCGTGGTGGCAGACACTTGTAATCCCGGCTACTCGGGAGGCTGAGGCAGGAGAATTGCTTGAACCCGGGAGGTGGAGGTTGCAGTGAGCTGAGATCGTACCACTGCACTCCAGCCTGGGTGACAGACTGAGACTCCGTCTCAAAAAAAAAAAAAAAAAATATATATATATATATATATATGTGTGTGTGTGTGTGTGTGTGTGTATATATATTCATTCCTTACAGAATTCAGAATAGTGTCTATAGCCCATAGTATACAAGCAACCAATATATTAAAATTGAATTGATATTTTATTAAAAATATTTGAATGATCCATCATGGGCTAACTGCCAAGAAATTGATGGTATCCCTTTTCCTCCACACTCTGGGCTAGGACTTGGGTAATGAATTGGGATTGTTGCCAAGCACCTATTTCTGGATAATCACTCTGAGTTTGTGCTGACAGATGCTGGCTCCACGATAGTCATCAAGAAGCCACAGGGGTGTAGGGTCTTCTAGAATGCTGTCAACACCACAAGCTGTGAGGTTTTTTCATCCTGTCCAAGAAAAAAATATACAGTAAAAGAGTCTCATGTCAAATTTAAAATGCCAACCTTAAAAAAAAAAAATGAGCAGAGAGGTTTATTCTTTTCATTCTATTTCAATGATGTAGCCAGTGTAAGATGTTAGAAAATGAAAAGGGAGACCCATGAAAGTTCTAATGAGGGGAATTAAGAGACTCTTAAGGGGATTATGAGTATGATTCTCTAACAAACAGTTTCCCTTCTACAGTCTCTCTCTACCCCAGGCAAGGCTTGTGGTACTGTGTTGTCATTGCTCATCTTATCGGAAATTAATAGAGAATTTTGTTTATGGACATCTAAAACTAGCTACAGTTAGTTTTTTGCCCTCTTCCCCAAATCAAAATTATGAATACATACTATTCACAATTTTATTAATATTCCTGGTCATAATGCTCCCAAATAATATACACACCTAATAATTCCATTCTAGGAGTTTGCAGTCCGATGTATTGATAAGTGCTTATACCCAGCCTCTTTCTCCCTTACTGTCTTTAGTTTCTCATTTTTTGTTGTTGTTGTTGGAAGCACCCTGGCCTGTGGTAGGTTCCCGTTGCATTTGGCAAATAGAGCATTATCCATCGGAGTAGCCATGTGGGGCTGGGCTGCGTTGATTATGTAGGGCCAGTTGGGAGACGGCCTCACTTATTTCAAGAACACACTGTGACAAATGTATGTGTTCCCGGTGGATTCCAAATGCCATAAACATAGGCAGCCAGCTGTCTTGGTAAGTCGCCACTGCTCAAGTCTTCTGGCATTGTTTTATGCAGTGTGGTGCTGAGCAGGTCAAACTACCTGCTTTAAGAAGCCTGCTACAGGGAGGAGGAGAAACAGCAGGAACTGGGGGAAGAAGTCCTGGGGCTCCATAGGAAAGTTCGGGTGGTCCATTCCAGGGTTCTGACTCTTGGATCTCATCTGTTGATTGCCCTGCACCTCAGGAATCCATTTGTCCTCCCCTACAGGAAAAACACCAAAGTACTTCAAATGCTTACTGCCCTTCCATCCACAGTCCCCTGGATTTCTCATGCTTTTGTTTTTTTCTCATAGTGCAGTGGGTCCCAAAAGTGGAGAGGAAGGAATTGCAAGCTTCAAGTTTAAAAGTCAGTTGAATCTTAACTTCTCAGAGTCAGAAGACAACTGAGGTTGGGCACAGTAGCTCACACTGTAATCCCAGCACTTTGGGAGGCTGAGGTGGGTGGATCACTTGAGGACAGGGTTCGAGACCAGCCTGGCCAACAGGGTGAAACCCAGTCTCTACTAAAAATACAAAAATTAACCAGGCATTGTGGTGGACGCCTGTAACCCCAGCTACTCAGAAGGCTGAGGCACAAGAATTGCTTGAATCCAGGAGGCGGAGATTGCAGTGAGCCGAGATCACACCACTGCACTCCAGCCTGGGTGACGGAGTGAGACTCCATCTCAAAAACTAAAAATAATTGTAAAAAAAGAGGACACCTGAGAGTTACGGTTTCCAACTGCAGTGAGGTAGAGCCTGGGGCACCGCAGCAAATTCATGTAGGTGCTGTGGATATTTCAAATTTTCAAGGCAAACCTAGTAAAATTTGTTGCTCTGGTCACCACAGAAGCTATTATTTTGAAGCAGTTAATAATTTCAGTGTTCATGGCGAAACTAGGATTTTGGTGTTTGCTGTAACAGAAAACAGGGGTTAGGCAAAACTCTTCGTAGAACAAGAAATGAAGCAATATCCAATCTGATTCCAAGGTTTGAAAAGCTGTGCGGTGCTGAACAGGTCCACACATCCCATTAGTGAGTAATTGTGGGTATTTGGGAATGAAAAATATATTTTATGTGTACAACTTTTTCCAAACAGCTACAAAATTGTTAGGATATAAATAAATATGAAGTCATTTGGACCTAACTACATAAAAACATCAAACTCTTAGGTGTTTCTTTTGGCTTAGGGAGTCCATGAAACAATAATTGAGACACTAAGGGTGCTGTGATCCAAGAAAATATGAGAACCTCTGCCTTAGAGTCCAGCTAGTCCAGCTAGTCTGATGTACTGATCATTGCTTTTCCCCTTACTCTTTATTTCCTCTTTTTGGAAGCACCATGACCTGTGGTGGGTTCTCATTGCATTTGACAAATAAAGCATTATACATGATGGTAGCCATGTGGGGCTGGGATGATTTGATTATACCGGGCCAGTTGAGAGACAGCCCATTTCGTTTGAATAACATTACAAATATTTAACAAGGAATGATGTCTTAACAAGATACTCAAACTACAGTAAAGCAAAGCATACTACCATTTATCACCAGCCATACTTACTAAAATTTTAAAATATACATATTTGTTCTAGAACTGGTGGGTCTGAACTCATCCTTAGAAGCCTGTGGGAGAAATCATACTTCAAAATAAAGCAAGATTAAGATAAACCAAACATACACATAACATGTTAACAGGCTTATAATTTTGAGTAAGAGCTTCGTTAATGGAAGATTATAAATTATGTTTTGAAATGAATACCTGAGTTAGGGATGGAGTTAGTGGAAATTATATGAATATTCCACTTTCCTTTTGCTGTTGTTTAAGTTACAGTAACATGAACTCAGACCTCCACCATTCCTTTTCTTTAGATGGTACTATGATTGGCTTTTTTATTTTGTTATTATTTTTTATTTTTTAGAGACAGAGTCTCGCTCTGTCACCCAGGCTGGAGTGCAGTGGCGCGAGTTCAAGTGATTCCTGTGCTTCAGCCTCCCAAGTAGCTGGGATTTCAGGCGCCCACCACCATACCTGGCTAATTTTTGTATCTTTAGTAGAGATGGGGTTTCACTCTGTTGGCCAGGCTGATCTTGAACTCCTGATGTCAAGTGATTCACCTGCCTCGGCCTCCCACAGTGCTGGGATTACAAGCGTGAGCCATGGCGCCCTGCCAGTGCTATAGTTGGCTTTCTATTTGCCCTTGAATGTATTTGAGAATTTGGGAACAAAGACCATCACAAAGTGAAGATGACATATAATCAAGGGGTGTAAGTAAAGGTTGGGAATAAGCCCTGGAGATGATACAGATAGAGACAGAGATACAGGTTAGGTATAAATAATCTCAGAATAGTTTTAAAAGTCAACAATTTTTCAAAAACACTTAAAACTCACACCAATTTGGAGAATGCCTCTGGAGAAACAAACAAACAAAAAAAAATGTATTTGGTTTCTTAGGGATACTGATGGCCAAGTATCGGAAAGTTTCACTTGTTGAGTTTAACCTGAGTGACAGAGCAGTTGTGAGTTATTTGCCACTGGGAGAGGATTTCATTAGCTCCCAGAGCTGCAGGGCTTCCAGATGTGCAGGGAACAACTGCATGAGAGGAGAGGCAGATGTCAGGCAAGGCCAATTGACTTCTCCCTTTAAAATATGGATCAGAATCATCATTAATCAAACAGCAAATACTTTTGCGCTCTGTCTTTAGGGAAGCAACTATACGTACATTGGCAAAGAAGATTGTGTAGACTGTGGATGGCCTGGGATGCTAAATTTAAAAGTTTGAGGTTTATCTTTTCTACAGTGGAGAACCATTGAAGATTTTTGACTTAATGAAAGAAGTATTTTCCCAGCACTTTGGGAGGTCGAGGCAGGAGGATCATGAGGTCAAGAGATTGAGACCATCCTGGCCAACATGGTGAAACCCCATCTCTACTAAAAATTAGCTAGGCATGGTGGTGTGCACCCGTAGTCCCAGGTACTTAGGAGGCTGTGGCAGGAGAATCGCTTGAACCTGGGAGGCGGAGGTTGCAGTGAGCGGAGATCTTGCCACTGCAGTCCAGCCTGGTGACAGAGCGAGACTCTGTCTAAAAAAAAAAAAAAAAAAAAAAAAAAAAAAGACATTGAAGAGACATTTTTACAAAGCAGTCAGTGTGGCACATTGGAGCTGCTTCAAGACTAGTGTTGGGCTCAGGAGGCAGAGGCTGTTTAATGTTCTCTACAGCAGGGCTATCCAATAGAAGTATAATGAGACCACGTACGTGATGCTAAATCTTATGCATGTTAAAAAAAATTTAAAGCCAAAAATTATTTAACCCAACACATCAATATTAAAAATTATCGATATATTTTCCATTATTGATACTAAGTCTCCTAAATCCAGTGTGTATTTTACACATATGAACATTTGTCCGTTGGGTCTAGCCACATTTTAAGGGTTCAATAGCTACATGTGGCTTTTCACTACTGTATCAGACGCAGCAGCCCTACTGCCTTGCTACTCGAAGTGTGATCTGCAGACCGGCAGTATTGGCATCGTTTGAGAGCTTGTTAGAAATGCAGAATTCTCATGCCCTTCCTCCGACCTATTGAATGACAGTCTCAGTTTTAATAAGTTCAAATCACCCCAGGTGATTTGTGTGCATGTTAAAGTCTAGAAGTACTGACTTCTAGCACAGTGGTTCTCAGCACGATCCTTAGACCAGGAGCAGAAGCTGCTTTACCACCTGGGATTTTTTTTTTTTTTTTTTTTTTGAGACCTAGTCTCCCTCTGTCACCTAGGCTGGAGTGCAGTGGCATGATCTCAGCTCACTGCAGCCTTGACCTCCTGGGCTCAGGTGACCCTCCTGCCTCAGCTTCCCAAGTATCTGGAAACATAGATAGGCACCATAACACTTGGTTAATTTTTCAAAATTATTTGTAGAGACAGGGTCTCCCTATGTTGCTCAGGCTGATCTCAAACTCCTGAGCTCAAGCGATCCTCCTGCCTTGGTCTCCCAAAGTACTGGGATTACAGGCATGAGCCACCACGCCCACCCCACCTGGCAAATCCTTGAGTTCCAACACAGACCTATTAAATAGAAACTCTGGAGCCAGAAATTTAGTTCTAACAAGCCATCCAGGTGATTCCTATGCATATTCAAGTTTGAGAACCACTATTTTAGAACATCCCCTTTCTCTGGCAAAAATATTGTTATCTTCCCTATGGACCTTATATTTTGATATTTTTTTTCTAATTCCTTTTTTTTAAGGAACTAATATAGTTTGGCACTATCATTACTCAACACACATCTCTTCATTGATATTACAGGGAGGGGAATGGAAACCTAGGATATTCTATTGTCTCATTAAATATATATTGATATATATGCATATATATACAACTATTGAAATAAGTGTCAATAACAGCTTCTGGTCAGTATGTAATAAAAGCTACAATTTATTGAGCATTTCCTGTGTCTTCAGCCCTATATAGGATATTTTACACTTATTCCTCTAGCCCTCTTCTAGCTCTTTGTAAGGTAGGCTGAAATATAGGAATATCCACATCTCACAATGAGTGCCCTAGTTTCCCAGGGCTTACATCTGGTCAGTGACAGAGCCAGGACTCCACCTAGGTCAGCCTGATCCCAACGCCTGTGTGTACCACTCACCACCCTGCATAAGCATTACCCTGCTATGTTTAAATAATTTAAACTAAAAGCAAAAGCACGAGATTTTAGTGAGTGTGCAATGGAAGTGTGATGATATTTGAAACACTGAAAGTAGCTCACAGGTTAACCATGAACTGTCCTCCCTACACACACACACACACACACACACACACACACACAAAAATTCTGGTTTTGTTTTGAGACAGAGTCTCGCTCTGTCACCCAGGCTGGAGTGCAGTGGCAAAATCTCAGCTCACTGCAATCTCTGCCTCCTGGCTTCAAGCAATTCTCCTACCTCAGCCTCCCGAGTAGCTGGGACCACCACCATGCCCGGCTAATTTTTGTATTTTCAGTAGAGGTGGGATTTCACCTTGCTGGCCAGGATGGTCTCAAACTTTTGACCTCAAGTGATCTGCCCACCTTGGCCTCCCAAAGTGCTGGGATTACAGACGTGAGCCACCGTGCCTGGCCTATACACACTCAATTCTACCTATGCTACCTACAGTGATTTCTGGTTAGAAACCACAGCCCAGGGCAGCACAGGCTCAGGTAAATCCAAAGAAGACAAGGGTAACACAGCATTGAATATCTTCACAGCAGCGCAGCACTGGCTGACAGTGAGGGACTGAGAGAATAGGGGTGGGAAGAAATCGAGTCCTCTGCCTGTCAAAAGAGTCTTTAATCACTGACATTGTTTAGAATTGCTGGTACCAGATAAACCAACTGAGCTTTTAGAATTTATTTTTAAATTCCCTGCAGACAAAGCCTCCTTTGATTGCCCTGGAACAGAATGCTCCCTCTGCTCCCCTTGCCCCCATTAGTTCACTGCCTTGCTGAAAATAACGGGACATTTTGCGAAGGGTCTGTCCTGATGCTTCCCTAGGGTTTGCAATGTTCTGATTGGGGGCACAAGAAATCTACACCATAAAAGTCTCCAGGAGAGAAGGTAATTGCCCCACTCATGCCACTCTGTCGCCTCCCACATTGTGCTGCATGAGTGGCTCACCTGCAAGTGACTGCTCATGCAATTGTATAAAACAAGTAGATGAACAACTGGATATAACAATTCAAATATTCTCTTCAGGGTTCCCTGAATATTCAGCTCCCCCTTGGCTACCATCTACATGTTCCCTGGGTAATTTCTGGATATACTGCAGTGTTGAAGAGGACTCTGATAATTAGCCTCGAATTGTTTTCCATCCCACAGCGAAGTATCTTTGCACTGGAGTAGAATGTAAAGACACAAAATCAGCCATTTTTCTGAATTATAACATGTTTATGTCCTTTCTAGACATGGAGGGATCAGTGGCTTCTTGATAGGGTAGAATGTAGTACTTATTTTCTAAAGTCAATCATCATTTTTGTTTCATTCTATAATAACAGATTCTGCAACATGGCAGCAGCTTGTGATTCTGTGGAGACTTCATTGTGATTTGAGTGTTAATTAATGCATTTGTAGCCGGCAGAATATGAACATCCTTTTCTCTGAACAGAATCATTGCAACAACACCATCTTGTCTTCCTGAAAACCTATGCTTTGAAAATAGCCTGGGAAAGTCAGCACCAGAGTAGTCATTGGAAAGCATCTAGGAAGAAAAAGATAGCCTTATGATGGATTTGTGAAGAAAAATTCTCATGTTAAAAGCTTCTTTTCTCTCCAGGACACAGTGAGGGACCTCACAGAGAAGAGCAATGCAAGTGCATTGTGCTGGGACTTACTGAGTTGTGATAACTGACGGGGTTTCTATTCTGCCTCCAGCAGAAGTGGAGTTGGAACATGGGAAGTCTGGAAGCTGGAACACAAGATAGGTTAGAGCACCAATAATATGTGCAGAAAGATGGAATAGCTAAAGGTTCATAATGAACATATAAATGGCAAGTGTATATATGAGCAATCACAATAGCATTTCAGCACATAGAGACTGGGTGAAGATATTATAGTTCTAGATGCTGGATAAGCTTTAACCTGGAGGGTTGTTAGAAAACCGAGATATACCTAATGTAAATGACGGGTCAATGGGTGCAGCACACCAACATGGCACATGTATACATATGTAACAAACCTGCATGTTGTGCACATGTACCCTAGAACTTAAAGTATAAAAAAAAAAAAAAAAAAAAAAAAAAATCGCTCAGTACCACGGATAGCTCAGGGAACGTATACATTTGTTATCAATTAACCCATTTTATCTAAATGCAGACAGTTGATTAGCACCTATTCCAAAAAGTGGGCACCAGCCCAATGGTAAAAGACCGGCAATTCACATCCAGCCTGGGCCCCCAATGTCAGAGCCTGAATCTTTGCACCAGACTCGCCCGTGTTGGTCCCTGCCATGTGTCCCAGATGGGTTTGTAGACCTTACGGAAGGCGATTTGATAACTTGCTGCCCATGCACTTTTGGGCTCGGTAGTGACAAAGGACCAGTGGAAATCCCCTGTCTGAAGGCCTTGTTCGCTTTGTTCCTGGATCCCAGCAGAGGGGCCCTGCACTCCTTTTGAAAGAGGAATATTTATTTATAGATTTTATGGAAAATCATGAAATTCTCAAACGTTGCCAGTCTGAAAAGCAGAAAACAATTAGGTTGACCTGCTCTAATTTAAAAACATTTATCTGGAATTGTTGTGGTTTTTGTTTGCTCTTCAGTGCAAACTTTTTTTTATTTTTATAAGTTCTAGGGTACAGGTACAAAACGTGCAGGTTTGTTGCATAGGTATACACATGCCATGGTGGTTTGCTGCACCCATCACCTACATTGGGTATTTCTCCTAATGCTATCCCTCCCCTAGCCCCCCACCACCCAACAGGCTCCAGTGTGTGATGTTACCCTCCCTGTGTCCATCTGTTCTCATTGTTCAACTCCCACTTATGAGTGAGAACGTGCGGTGTTTGATTTTCTGTTCTTGTGTTAGTTTGATTAGAATGATGGTTTCCAGCTTCATCCATGTCCCTGCAAAGGACATGAACTCATCCTTTTTTATGGCTCCATAGTATTCCATGGTATATATGTGCCACATTTTCTTTATCCAGTCTATCATTGATGTACATTTGGGTTGCTATTGTGAACATACGTATACATGTGTCTTTATAGTAGAATGATTTATAATCATTTGGGTATATACCCAGTAATGGGATTGCTCGGTCAAATGGTATTTCTGGTTCTAGATCCTTGAGGTATCACCACACTGTCTTCCACAATGGTTGAACTAATTTACACTCCCACCAACAGTGTACAAGCTTTCCTATTTCTCCACATCCTCTCCAGCATCTGTTGTTTCCTGACTTTTTAATGATCCCTATACTAACTGGCATGAGATGGTATCTCATTGTGGTTTTTATTTGCATTTCTCTGATGACCAGTGATGATGAGCTTTTTTTCATATGTTTGTTGGCTGCAGAAATGTCTTATTTTGAGAAGTGTCTGTTCATATCCTTTGGACACTTTTTGATTTTTTTTTTTTTCTTGTAAATTTGTTTAAGTTCTTTGTAGATTCTGGATATTAGCCCTTTGTCAAAGGGATAGATTGCAAAAATTTTCTCCCATTCTGTATGTTGCCTGCTCACTGTGATGATAGTTTCCTTTACTGTGCAGAAGCTCTTTAGTTTAATTAGATCCCATTTGTCAATTTTGGCTTTTGTTACCATCGCTTTTGGTGTTTTAGACATGAAGTATTTGCCCATGCCTATGTCCTGAATGGTATTGCCTAGGTTTTCTTTTAGGATTTTTGTGATTTTCCATCTTATGTTTAAGTCTGTAATCCACCTTGAGTTAATTTTTGTATAAACTGTAAGGAAGGAGTACAGTGTCAGTTTTCTGCATATGGCTAGCCAGTTTTCCCAACACCATTTATTAAATAGGGAATCCTTTCCCCATTGCTTCTTTGGGTCAGGTTTGTCAAAGATCAGATAGTTGTAGATGTGTGGTATTATTTCTGAGGGCTCTGTTCTGTTCCATTGTCCTGTATGTCTGTTTTTATACCAGTACCATGCTGTTTTGGTTACTGCAGCCTTGTAGTATAGTTTGAAGTCAGGTAGCATGATGCCTTCAGCTTTATTCTTTTTGCTTAGGATTGTCTTGGCTATGCAGGCTCTTTTTTTGGTTCCATATGAAGTTTAAAGTAGCTTTTTCCAATTCTATGAAGAAAGTCAATGGTAGCTTGATGGGGATAGCATTGAATCTATACATTACTTTGGCCAGTATAGCCATTTTCATATTGATTCTTCCTATCCATGAGTATGGGATGTTTTTTGTTTGTGTCCTCTCTTATTTCCTTGGGCAGTGGTTTGTTGTTCTTCTTGAAGAAGTCCTTCACATCCCTTGTAAGTTCTATTCCTAGGTATTTTATTCTATTAGTAGCAATCACGAATGGGAGTTCACTCATGATTTGGCTGTTTGTCTATTATTGATGTATAGAAATACCTGTGATATTTGCACATTGATTTTGTATTCTGAGACTTTGCTGAAGTTGCTTATCAGCTTAAGGAGATTTTGCACTGAGACAGTGGTGTTTTCTAAATACACAATCATGTCATCTGCAAACAGAGACAATTTGACTTCCTCTCTTCCTATTTGAATACGCTTTATTTCTTTCTCTTGCCTGATTGCCCTGGCCAGAACTTCCAATACTATACTGAATAGGAATAGTGAGAGAGGGCATCCTTGTCTTATGCTGGTTTTAAGGGAACGCTTCCAGTTTTTGCCCATCCAGGATGATATTGGCTGTGGGTTTATCATAAATAGTTATTATTTTGAGATATGTTCCACTGATACCTAGTCTATTGAGAGTTTTTAGTATGAAGGGGTGTTGAATTTTGTCGAAGGCCTTTTCTGCATCTATTGAGATAATCATGTGGGTTTTGTCATTGGTTCTGTTTATGTGATGTATTATGTTTATTGATTTGCATATGTTGAACCAGCCATGCATCCCAGGGACAAAGCCGACTTGATCGTGGTGGATAAGCTTTTTGATATGCTGCCAGATTCAGTTTGCCAGTATTTTATTGAGGATTTTCACATCCATGTTCATCAGGGATATTGGCCTGAAATTTTCTCTTTTTGCTGTGTCTCTGCCAGGTTTTGGTATCAGGATGATGCTGGCCTCATAAAATGAGTTACGGAGGATTCCCTCTTTTTCTATTGTTTGGAATAGTTTCAGAAGGAATGATACCATCTCCTCTTTGTACCTCTGGTAGAATTTGGTTGTGAATCCATCTGGTCCCGGACTTATTTTATTATTTTTTTTTTTTTGGTTGGTAGGCTATTAATTAGTGCCTCAATTTCAGAACTTGTTATTGGTCTATTCAGGGATTTGACTTCTTCCTGATTTAGACTTGGGAGGGTGTATGTGTCCAGGAATTTATCCATTTCTTCTAGATTTTCTGGTTATATGCGTAGAGGTGTGTATTGTATTCTCTGATGGTAGTTTGTATTTCTGTGGGATCTGTGGTAATATCCCCTTTATCATTTTTCTTGTGTCTAGTTGATTCTTCTCTCTTTCTTCTTTATTAATCTGGCTAGCAGTCCATCTATTCTGTTGATCTTTTCAAAAATCCAGCTCCTGGATTCATTGATTTTTTTGAAGGGGTTTTTTGTGTCTCTATCACCTTCACTTCTACTCTCATCTTAGTTATTTCTTGTCTTCTGCTAGCTTTTGAATTTGTTTGCTCTTGCTTCTCTAGTTCTTTTAATTGTGATGTTAGGGTGTCGATTTTAGATCTTTCCTGCTTTCTCTTGTGAGCATTTAGTGCTGTCAATTTCCCTTTCCACACTGCTTTCAGTGTGTCACAGAGATTCTGGTACATTGTGTCTTTGTTCTCATTGGTTTCAAAGAACATCTTTATTTCTGCCTTCATTTTGTTATTTACCCAGTAGTCATTCAGGAGCAGGTTGTTCAGTTTCCATGTAGTTGTGCAGTTTTGAGTGAATTTCTTAATCCTGAGTTCTAATTTGATTGTACTGTAGTGTGAGAGACTGTTATGATTTCTGTTCTTTTGCATTTGCTGAGGAGTGTTTTCCTTCCATTTATGTGGTCAATTTTAGAATAAGTTCATTGAGGTGCTGCGAAGCATGTATATTCTGTTGATTTGGAGTGGAGAGTTCTTAGATGTCTATTAGGTCTTCTTGGTCCAGAGCTGAGTTCAAGTCCTGAATATCCTTGTTAATTTTCTGTCTCATTGGTCTAATATTGACAGTGGGGTGTTAAAGTCTCCCACTATTATTGTGTGGGAGTGTAGGTCTCTTTGTAGGTCTCTAAGAACTTGCTTTATGAATCTGGGTGCTCCTGTATTGGGTGCATATATATTTATGATGGTTGGTTCTTCTTGTTGCATTGATCCCTTTACCACTATGTAATGCCCTTGTCTTTTTTGATCTTTGTTGGTTTAAAGTCTGTTTTATTAGAGATTAGGATTGCAACTCCTGCTCGTTTTTTGCTTTCCACTTGCTTGGTAAATATTTCTCCATCTCTTTATTTTGAGCCTATGTGTTTTTTTTTCCATGTGAAATGGGTCTCCTGAATACAGCACACTGATGGGTCTTGACTCTTGTCCAATTTTCCAGTCTGTATCTTTTAATTAGGACATTTAGCCCGTTTACATTTAAGGTTAATATTGTTATGTGTGAATTTGATCCTATCATTATGATGCTAACTGATTATTTTGCCCATTAGTAGATGCAGTTTCTTCCTAGTGTCGATGATCTTTACAATTTGGTATGTTTTTGCAAAACACCCGACTGGTACTGGGTGTTCCTTTCCATGTTTAGTGCTTCCTTCAAGAGCTCCTGTAAGGCAGGCCTGGTTGTGACAAAATCTCTCAGCATTTGCTTGTCTGTAAAGGATTTTATTTCTCCTTCAATTATGAAGCTCAGTTTGGCTGGATATGAAATTGAGTTGAAAATTCTTTTAAGAATGTTGAATACTGGCCCCACTCTCTTCTGGCTTGTAGGGTTTCTGCAGAGAGATCTGCTGTTAGTCTGATGGACTTCCCTTTGTGGGTAACTTGACCTTTCTCTCTGGCTGCCCTTAACACTTTTACCCTCGTTTCAACCCTGTTGAATCTGACAATTATGTGTCTTGGGGTTGCTTTGCTCGAGGAGTATCTTTGTGGTGGGTCTCTGTATTTCCTGAATTTGAATGTTGGCCTGTCTTGCTAGGTTGGGAAGTTCTCCTGGATAATATCCTAAAGAGTGTTTTCCAGCTTGGTTCCATTCTCTCTGTCACTTTCAGGTACACCAATCAAGTGTAGATTTGGTCTTTTCACATAGTCCTGGATTTCTTGCAGGTTTTGTTCATTCCTTTTCATTGTTTTTTCTCTAATCTTGTCTTCTAGCTTTATTTCATTAAGTTGATCTTCACTCTCTGATATCCTTTCTTCCGCTTGATCGATTTGGTTATTGATACTTGTGTATGCTTCACGAAATTCTCATGCTGTGTTTTTCAGCTCCGTCAGGTCATTTATGTTCTTCTTTAAACTGGATATTCTAGTTAGCAATTTCTCTAACCTTTTTTCAAGGTTCTTTAGCTTCCTTGCATTGGGTTAGAACAAGCTCCTTTAGCTCGGAGGAGTTTGTTATTACCCACCTTCTGAAGCCTACTTATGGTCAATTCATCAAACTAATTCTCCATCCAGTTTTGTTCTCTTGCTGTTGAGGACGTGTGATCCTTTGGAGAAGAGGTGTTCTGGGTTTTAGAATACTCAGCCTTTTTGCACTGGTTTCTCCCCATCTTCGTGGATTTATCTACCTTTGGTCTTTGTTGTTGGTGATCTTCCGATGGGGCTGCTGAGTAGATGTGCTATTCCTTTTTGTTAGTTTTCCTTCCAACAAGTCCCTCTGCTGTGGATCTGCTGGAGTTTGTTAGAGGTCCACTCCATACCCTGTTTGCCTGGGTATCACTAGCAGGGCTGCAGAACAGCAAAGATTGCTGCCTGTTCTTTTTTCTTGAATCTTCATCTGAGGAGCACATGCCAGATGCCAGTTGGAGCTCTCCTGCATGAGGTATCTGTTGGCTCCACCTGGGAGCTGTCTTCCAGTCAGGATACATGAGAGTCAGGGACTAACTTGAAGAGGCAGTCTGACCCTTAGCAAAGCTCAAACACTGTGCTGAGAGGTCTGCTGCTCTCTTCAGAGCCGTTGGGCAGGGGCGTTTAAATCTGTTGAAGCTGCGCCCACAGCTGCCCCTTACCCCAGGTGCTCTGTCCCAGGGAGATGAGGGTTTTATCTATAAGTTATCCCTGACTGGGGCTGCTGTCTTTTTTTCAGAGATGCCCTTCCCAGACAGGAGAAATCTAGAGAGGCAGTCTGGCCATAGCAGCCTAGCTGAGCTGCAGTGGGCTCCACCCAGTTCGAATTTCCTGGCGGTTTTGTTTACACTGTGAGGGTAAAACTACCTACTCAAGCCTCAGCAATGGTGGACTCCCCTCCCCTAGCCAAGCTCGAGCATCCCAGGTTGATCTCAGACTGCTGCTGTGCTGGCAGCGACAATTTCAAGCCAGCAGATCTTAGCTTGCTGGGCTCCATGGGGTTGGGACCCACTGAACCAGACCACTTGGCTCCATGGCTTCAGCTTCCTTTCCAGGGGGGTGAACAGTTCTGTCTCACTGGCATTCCAGGTGCCACTGGGGTATGGAAAAAAAACTGCAGCTAGTTCAGTGTCTGCCCGAATGGTCACCCAGTTTTGTGCTTGAAACCCAGGGCCCTAGTGGGGTAGGCACTGGAGGGTACCTCCTGGTCTATGGGTTTTGAAGACTGTGGGAAAAGTGCAGTATCAGGGCTGAGGTGCATGGTTCCTCAGGCTTAGTGCCTCACGGCTTCCCTTGGGTAGGGGAGAAAATTCCCTGACCCCTTGCACTTCCCAGGTGAGGTGACACCCCACCCTGGTTTGGCTCACCCTCCATGGGCTGCACCCACTGTCAAGCCATTCCCAATGAGATGAACCTGGTACCTCAGTTGGAAATGCAGAAATCACCTGCCTTCTGTGTCAATCTTGCTGGGAGCTGCAGACCGGAGCTCTTCCTATTTAGCCATCTTTCCAGCCATACCCTTTTTTCATGTTTTGGGGGATACTAATGGTTGCCCGAGAAAGGTAGCCTTCATGTGTATTAAGAAAGGCCTTTCAGTATTAATATACATTGTTTATGGGGGAATTAAAGCACTCCCAGCCCCATGGAGTCATTTGAAATTCTTAATTACTTATGTTATGGGCATAAATTCATTAGGGCCTTCTCTCTTCTCCCTTTTCTTTGTCTTTGTAAGTAGCAGAGTTCCAGAAGTTCATTATGAACATTCAGTAATGGAATCATGGGGGGTGGTACAAAAAAAAAAAAAACTTCATTCATTAAAATCTTATGGATAAGCTGTGTGGATGAGTGAAGTCTGACATATAGAATACCTTTAAAGAGTGGTATTTTAGTGTTTTAAAATGCATACTTCATATACCACATCAAAGCAGCCTCAGAGCCAATTGTCAAACAGATGTTTAGCAGCAGACTGTTGTTTTAATGAGCCAATAACTCATTCCTAACAAGCTTGGTTTGCTTATCATCAGTGTTACTCAAAATATATTGGTACCTTTCACTGAGTTAAAGATGAATGCTCCAAAACTTTTAAGAGGCTCTCACTTCATAAATAGTGGAAATGTATTCTGTAACCCCAAATTACTGTAATCTTAAATTTGTGTTGTTTAATAAGGAATTATTATATATATTCTTACTTATTACTATAAACTTTGACTTCAGAAAAGCTCTCATTGCCAAAACTATTTTAGCCAAACATTTTTGTCATCTCACCTCTGCCTAGGCTGCAGTGGAGTTCTTGTAGCTTCAAAGTGCTTCTTTTCACATCTTCTTTGATATGCTGATAGTTACCAGACTAAATAATCAAAAAAGTATTCCTTAAATGAAAACAAAAAATTTCACTGGTGACATGTTCATATTACCCTGGTAGTATAAAGACAGGCATGTTTGATTTGTTAGTCCAATTAATGTATTATTTGTGTTCAATCAAAGACTTTCTTTAAAGGCGATTGTTAACCATTATGATGACATGGAGAAACAAACATCTATAAGATTACTAAAAGACCAGCTGTTCTTAATCAAGATGCATCATTCTCACTGGGTGTTTGTTTTTGTAAATGCTGGAGATTCTGGTTCCATTGGTTTGCAGTGGCACCTCAGCATGTGCATTTTGAAAATACTTGCTCAGTATATTTGGTTGTGCAACCTGGTGAGGAACCACTTCCTCCTCAAGCAAACATTCATTTATATGCAGCAACGTAAACACATGTGAATGAGCAAATTGCCCACCTAAATCTCTGCACAAAAGGGTATCTAATGTATGCCAAATTATTTTGTTTTTACATGTACCATGATGCACGACACACATTGTTTTCACATAGGCAATCCACATCTGTGGATATATTTACTGGATGTGTGATTTGGGATAAGTTTCTGTACCTCTCTGTGCCTTGGTTGCCTCTTTTGTAACATGGAGATGAAAGCCTGATAATATCACGTATGTGAAATACTTGGAACTTCATCAGGCAGTTATTAAAGGTTCCATAAATGTTAGTGATACAGTTTGACTGTGTCCCCACCCAAATCTCATCTTGAATTGTAGCTCCCATAATCCCCACATGTCATGGAAGGGACCTAGTGGGAGGTAATTGAATCATGGAGATGGGTTTTTCCCATGCTGTTCTCATGATAATGAGTAAGTCTCATGAGATCTGATGCTTTCATAAAGGGCAGTTCCCCTGCACATGCTCTCTCTTGCCTGCTGCCATGTAAGATGTGCCCTTGCTCCTCCTTTGCCTTCTGCCATGATTGTGAGGCCTTCCCAGCCATGTGGAACTGTGAGTCCATTAAACCTCTTTTTCTTTATCAATTACCCAGTCTCAGATATGTCTTTATTAGCAGCATGAGAACAAACGAATATAGTTAGTTATTATAGTTGTCACTGTGAATGCTGCTATCAGTCACTGTGTCTACCCAGGATCCTGTTATAGCCAACATGGCTACTATTTATCATTGTTATTATTACTATCAATCATTATTATGTCTGTCACTCTCAAAAGGCTACCAGAAAGCAAGTGACTATGACTTTATAGTAGGAATAATGGTAAATCTAATTTATAAAGGCAAATTAGGCTTCATTCTTTGGACCTTTCATTTTATCAGTAACAGAATTACATGTACAACTCAACTCAGTGAACATTCAAGCATATCATACCACTAACTACAGTGGCTCATAAGATATATCACTAGTCTGTGAATTTTAAAGAAGGATTAATTTCTCCATTTTCCCCAAGTTAACTTCCTTCCTGAAAAACTATGTTATCAGTCAGCATCTATTTGGTCAATAACTTCAAGTAAAATGTAGGAGATGTCACATATGTGAATTACTTAGAAAAAAGTTCCATAACTATTAGTGATATGCAAGGAGAGCATAATGAGTCAGTAACTAAAGAGGTGGAAAATCACTTGCTGAATAAAATCAGTGTCTTCCCTGACATATTCACTTTTAATAATCTTGGGATTTGTTTCAGGCTTGGGAGTTGAACGATGCATCTGTGCCAAAGAGAAAAGTCTAGTGGTATGCAGTGGCTCCCATCAGGGTGTGTGTGTGTCTGTGTGTGTGTGTGTACACACACACACATGTGCATGAACATGGGTAAATAGAGGCAAGTGTTGTTTTGAGAGGGCCCAGCTAACTTGGAGTTTCAGCACCAGAGTGGCTAGCCACCCTGTCGTAACAGGAAATGAAGGGGAGCTGAACGTGGATGTTTGCTGTGTGCCTCTTATGGGATGCTTCTTTTGACTGGAGGACAGTCTAGTGCCCAGTTGTCCCACCTGTGACCAGGAGGGTCTCTCATACAGGCAGCTTGTTTATGCTGGCAGATGCCCTTGTGGCTCTTGTCTGACCCATGTCCAGTTTATGCCGCCCTGACCATTGCTGTGGCACTGGGAGCCCAACCTTGTGTTCTCCCCTGTTTCCCAGGGAAAACCCAGCCTGGGACAGCCCCTGGTTCTTCAGATGGTGCAAATTCAATATACCACCACAACAGGAAGCAAGTTCAAAGACTTTTACTTACAGATCCTGGACAAGGACAGCATAATGAGTCAGGGTGCGACGCGGAGAAGTGCTTCATCCCTGGGTTATGCGAAGGACTGAAAAGTCAGGCAGAGATGGAGAATGCATGGCAGCTAGTAGTTTGTACAAGGGAACAGGGTGTGTGTCACTTTAAATTCCCAGGTAAACGCCTGATGGCCCACTTAAAGGGCACGCTGGGAACACGAGGAATCCAGTCAGGCAGGTGGCAGAGATGCTTCTGAGTTCTTATCTCTGGCCACCAGCTTGAGCCATTTGGGTGTGGTATAGCACCGGAAATTGCATCAAGGGTGACTGAGCCCTGCTTTTGGTATGAGAAAGTGAAACCTACATTTAAAAGGGATGCCAAAACAACATAAAATTATAAGAATTTACTACAACTGTATTTTAGAATAGCATCAGCTTTCGTCTTTTCCTTAATCACACCTATCAGTCAGAATAGAATCTAAGGGTTGTTCATTGGTTTCCAAGTGTTTACCATTGTGAAGGTTTGAGACATGCTTTTTTTCACAGTCTATGTTTTACATCCCACTGGTTGCTGGCAGGCTTTTTCTCATTTCCTTTAAAGCCACACACAACCTATTTATCAGACTAAGGATGTGACAGTCTTTTTTAAATTTCCCATAAATAAAAGTTACAACTTGTACTGGAGAAGATGCTTTCTTTCAAAAGGTCATTGAAATCTCAAGATGGTAAAAGCAGCTTGTTCTAGAAATATGGCTGCATAATGATAATCACAGTTCAAACCTTGATCATTTGAGTTTTTTTCTTAAGTAAAATATCAAGCCCTGTTCTTGCTCCCTCTCAAAAAAGAACGATTTCTTCTGTGAAAGGAATGTAAGTAGAAAGGAGAATGAAGAGAGGAGAGGTGGGAAGCTATTTCAGCTGAGAGAGACCTCTCACCCCCACTATATCGTCCCCTGTGGAGTTTTTATTCCACCTTAGGGAAAAGCTTTTGTAAGATAATAAATTTTCTAGTAAAGCCAGGTCGATACTGGCAGGTGGGAAAACAGTCACGTGGAAGGTTATAAACAATTTGCATTTTAGGCAGAGCAGCAGGAAACTCAGAAAAGCGCCCTCAAAGATTTATAAGTAACATGTACAAACTTTGAAATTAATCACATATAAATCAAGTATAGAAGTGCTAAGCAACTGTGTACTAAGTTGTAGAAATAATTGGAGGCTCCAGTGAGATAACTTAGGCAGTGCTTCCCAAAAGTAGTGTAATTGAAGACTCCTGGGGTAATATAGAGGTGGGAGGAGCCTTTCTGTCCACACCCATCCTCAACCCATTGCATCTGTCAGTGTCAGTTTGTTAACTCACTGGATGCTTGATCTGCTTTTTACAGGTTAAAACAGATAAATAACATTGCATTTCAAAAACTTTCCTTTTAAGCTTACAGTGTCTTGCTCTTGACCTGAATTCCATTTGCAAATAACATGTGCATGTACTGATGATTGACATGGCCCATCAGTGAATCTGGACACTAGTCATGCTTCAAGAACAATACTGGAGATAGTTTTGTAAAAACATTTGTCAATTCACTGGAAAAAATTTAATAAACCTTCCAGGGGTGTGCAGTTCCGTTTGGATAAAGCATACATACTTTTCACATACAAAATTAGTTTTAACAGTCACTTCCCCCACATTCACTTGGGCTTCTGACATCCAGGGGATTGAGGAAGATTTTATTTCCAAGAACAGATGGTTTTTCTGCACTTTCCATAATTGCATACAACTGCATGAATTTCCCTTTTTTTTTTTTCTTTTTTTTTTTGTGCTTTCAGATGCATGACCTATGGCTGGGTATTAGGAGTTTGACTTCCTTTACCCAAATGCCTCTTTAAAAATAAAGATAATGACTTTCACAGACAGTCACTTATCCTTTGCACATACATGGTCTTCAAAATTGACTCCCTAAAAAGCCTCAAACTTTGCCAAAATTAAGGAATTGAAGGACGAAATTACTTATAGACAGCTGGAGGCTTATTCACATCTGCTGGAATATATATAAATACACACACAACACATTTTATCTCTCTCTCTTTAGGAGACCCAAAAGAAATAAAGGATATATTTCCTTTCTCCAGTGAAGAGACTGACTCTTTTGCCCATCTCTCTCTGCTCATCCTGCTCTTTGATCATCTTCTCTTCTACTTTTTTCCTTTCCCTTTTCTTTTTCCATCTCCGTTCACCTTTTTCTTTCACTCCCCACTTTGCTGAATGGTGAATTCCTAGTCAACCCAGCCCAAATTCTTGAGACCCAAAAAGACAGAGAAAATGCTGGGAGATAGAATGAATGGACAGCAATGACATCATTGTCCTATTTCACATTTATTAGAAAGAATTTCTTTTCTGACATGATGATTAAGCATCCTTTCCACCTCTTTCCTTCCCTCCCTTGTTCTTTGAATTCTAATTCAATTAAAATAAAATCCACACAGGATTTCTCTCTTCGCAGCAAGTAAGACTTGAGGGAAGTATTTTCTCTCTTTTGCTTCACATATATTTCCATGAATTTCTTGATTCTTTACCTAGTCCTGAGATGTTTATGACATTCAGAACCAGAACAAACTAATACACACCTGTAGATATTAGTATGAACTGGGTATGAAAGCTGCGGGATCTCTGCCTACTATTTTTGTGAAGAATGGTATTGATTATTGCTGACATTCTTTTTTACATTCACCATCTTGGTGAGTTAGAGAATATTTTGCTGCCATGCTACCATCTACCCTCCACCCCAAATATTTCTAACCTAAGAATAATAATGCACATGCTTTATGATTCTGGCACGGCTTGAGCTGTCTATTCTAATTTAGCAGAGAACCATTTTGCAAAATTTGTAAAAGCATAACTGAGCCAGGGAAAAACTTCTTGCAGCTTTTTAGCATCACGGCCTTGACCGTGCAAGAGAAACTAGAACTCAATGTTTATGGGAAATAACCACACACACACATACATTCTGTGTAGACAATCACTAAGATCTCATCCCTAGGCAATTTCTTTAATACGTTAAGGTTGTCTGAAGGACTGAGATAATAAAATAGCTAAATCTAGGCAATAAATGCAGACGCTGGCTTCCTGGGGACTTGAGGCTACATAATTTTCTTTGCATTTTAGGTTTCTCGGTTACAGAGTGACGATAATCATATTGACCTGCTTCCTGTAATGTTTGTAGTCATTGCCTAGTGGCTTTTCAACTGATAAATTAGTACCCTGCCACAGGGAAACGATTGATGCAGTGTAACAATGAAAAAGCACTTTAGCAGTGACAATGCTCAACAAAGAACATCCAGTTTATATGGAGAAGAAAGAAATGTTCCTTCCTATTGAATAAAAACAACAAAGGTCCCTGCTTCCAGTGTTCCTGGTTCTTTCATTCTGTGATGTCAATCTTTTGACATTTTAATTGGAAGTTTCATTTTGTGTAAGATTTAAATTTAGCTTCCAACCCCAACTTGTTAATTGAATAAATGTCAAATTCTTGACTCAATTCATTTTATACTTTTATGCCAAATATTTAAATTTTTTTGCCTACCAAATAGGCAATAACTAGCCTTTGCAACATGCAGAAGTGTTTGCTCCACCTTTGAGGTCGAGCAGCTGTGTCTATTGTTCCAAGATGTCCAGCTTGCAAGGTTCCAGTGTCATCAACAGAAGTAGGAATCTCTCCTTCCCCTTTGCCGTACCAGCTCCGATGCCCGATGTGGTTGTACCTTGGTGTTCTCTGTCTTGATTGAGAAATTATCAAGGGCACCAAATATATTTCTGACAGGCCTTGCTAGACATGTATAATCTCTTCTTTCTTGATGTATGTTACTTCTGGAAGAGATCTTAACCACCAAAATGAACCAAGGAAAAGGAGAGTGAAATGTTCCTAAGTCAGAATCAGCTGCTGTGACTGTGTGTGCATCAGTTTATCTGCAGTGTTCACGAGCATCTTACCTCACATATCCAACTCAGGACCTCTGGACAAAACTTAAATATTCACAATGAATATTTTCCTCAAAACATTATGTTCATTTTTACAATATAGGAAACTTAAAGAGAAACATACATTGCAAATTCAACCACTTTAATACTATTTTTTTTTCCTGTTCCCAGAGGTACATATACTTCTATATAGCTGTAAATAGATGATATGGTTTGTCTGTGTCCCCACCCAAATCTCATATTGTAGCTCCCACAATTCATGGGAGGGCGGGTCTTTCCCATGCTGTTCTCATGATAGTGAATAAGTCTCACGCGATCTGATGGTTTTTATAAAGGGGAGTTCCCCTGCACACGCTCTTGCCTGCTGCCATGTAAGACATGCCTTTCTCCTCCTCTGCCTTGTGCCATGATTGTGTGGACTCCCCAGCCATGTGGAACTATGAGTCCATTAAATGCCTTTTTCTTTATAAATTACCCAGTCTCAGGTATGTCTATAATTATTAGCAGTGTGAGAACAGACTAATACAATAGATTATACCTAGAATGCATAAAATTATCTATTATGATTTACAATGCAGTAAATATTACTGTACCGATAAAAACAAGATACCATAAGTCCCCATATGCTGCCATTGATTACTTTTTTCTTACAATAAAAAGCAATCATATTGTATCTAGTATCTTATAATCTCCTGTTTACATTTTCTTCATGAAATAAACATTTTTTTACTTATTATTTTTTGAGATGAATTCTCACTCTTGCCCAGTCTGGAGTGCAGTGGCTCAATCTCAGCTCACGGCAACCTCCATCTCCCGGATTCAAGTGACTCTCCTGCCTCATCCTCCAGAGTAGCTGGGACTACAAGCGCGTGCCACCACACTTGGCTAGTTTTTGTATTTTTAGTAGAGATGATGTTTTGCCATGTTGGCCAGGCTGGTCTCGAACTCCTGACCTTGTGATCCACCTGCCTCGGGCTCCCAAAGTGCTGGGATAACAGGCGAGAGCCACCACACCTGGCCAAAATACACATTTTCCAGTGTCAATAAAGTTATCTATAAAATCATGAAAGGCTCAATAACATTCACTTACGTGGACATATTGTCATTTATTTAACCACATCCTAGGGGTGATTTAGGTTGTTTCCAATTTTCTGCCCTTCTAACATGCACCTGTTATGTTGAACAACTCAGTGATAGTTGAGTTAGGGGTGTGATCTCTCTAGGTCTCAACTTCTTTAATATGAGAGATTTCAAATAGTTATTTCTAAATACTAACTTCTGATTTTAAAAGCCTGTGGGCCATCTGTATAGGATGGAGAAAGCTAGAAAGAAGAAAAATTCTATATCTCCAAATTCACAACTTTTCTTGAACACAACCATAGAGTTGATGTTGCCGAGTAACAAACTAATCCAAAACCTAAGGATAAAGAGACAGGACATAAGCATTTACTCATCTGAGGAAGACACTGCCACACATAGGTGAAAAGAATTCAGGTTGAGGACAGTGGCTTATGCCTATAATCCCAATGCTTTGAGAGGCTGAGGTGGGAGAGTCATTTCATCCCAGGAGTTTGAGACCAGCCTAGGCAACATAATGAGTCCCTCTCCAATGAGAACAAAGATACAACATACCAGAATCTCTGGGACACATTTAAAGCAGTGTGTAGAGGGAAATTTATAGCACTAAATGCCCACAAGAGAAAGCAGGAAAGATCTAAAATTGACACTCTAACATCACAATTAAAAGAACTAGAGAAGCAAGAGCAAACACATTCGAAAGCTAGCAGAAGGCAAGAAATAACTAAGATCAGAGCAGAACTGAAGGAGATAGAAACACAAAAAACCCTCCAAAAAATCAATGAATCCAGGAGTTGGTTTTTTGAAAAGATCAACAAAATTGACAGACCACTAGCAAGACTAATAAAGAAGAAAAGAGAGAAGAATCAAATCGACGCAATTAAAAATGATAAAGGGGATATCACCACCGACCCCACAGAAATACAAACTACCATCAGAGAATACTATAAACACCTCTATGCAAATAAACTGGAAAATCTAGAAGAAATGGGTAATTTCCTGGACACTTACACTCTTCCAAGACTAAACCAGGAAGAAGTTGAATCCCTGAATAGACCAATAGCAGGCTCTGAAATTGAGGCAATAATTAATAGCCTACCAACCAAAAAAAGTCCAGGACCAGATGGATTCACAGCTGAATTCTACCAGAGGTACAAGGAGGAGGAGTTGGTACCATTCCTTCTGAAACTATTCCAATCAATAGAAAAAGAGGGAATCCTCCCTAACTCATTTTATGAGGCCAACATCATCCTGATACCAAAGCCTGGCAGAGACACAACAAAAAAAGAGAATTTTAGACCAATATCCCTGATGAACATCGATGCAAAAATCCTCAATAAAGTACTGGCAAACCGGATTCAGCAACACATCAAAAAGCTTATCCACCATGATCAAGTGGGCTTCATCCCTGGGATGCAAGGCTGGTTCAACATTCACAAATCAATAAACATAATCCAGCATATAAACAGAACCAAAGACAAGAACCACATGATTATCTCAATAGATGCAGAAAAGGCTTTTGACAAAATTCTACAGCCCTTCATGCTAAAAACGCTCAATAAATTCGGTATTGATGGAACGTACCTCAAAATAATAAGAGCTATCTATGACAAACCCACAGCCAATATCATACTGAATGGGCAAAAACTGGAAAAATTCCCTTTGAAATCTGGCACAAGACAGGGATGCCCTCTCTCACCACTCCTATTCAACATAGTGTTGGAAGTTCTGGCTAGGGCAATCAGGCAAGAGAAAGAAATCAAGGGTATTCGATTAGGAAAAGAAGAAGTCAAATTGTCCCTGTTTGCAGATGACATGATTGTATATTTAGAAAACCCCATTGTCTCAGCCCCAAATCTCCTTAAGCTGATAAGAAACTTCAGCAAAGTCTCAGGATACAAAATTAATGTGCAAAAATCACAAGCATTCTTATACACCAGTAACAAACAGAGAGACAAATCATGAATGAACTTCCATTCACAATTGCTTCAAAGAGAATAAAATACCTAGGAATCCAACTTACAAGGGATGTAAAGGACCTCTTCAAGGAGAACTACAAACCACTGCTCAGTGAAATCAAAGAGGACACAAACAAATGGAAGAACATACCATGCTCATGGATAGGAAGAATCAATATTGTGAAAATGGCCATACTGCCCAAGGTAATTTATAGATTCAATGCCATCCCCATCAAGCTACCAACGAGTTTCTTCACAGAATTGGAAAAAACTGCTTTAAAGTTCATATGGAACCAAAAAAGAGCCCGCATCTCCAAGACAATCCTAAGTCAAAAGAACAAAGCTGGAGGCATCACGCTACCTGACTTCAAACTATACTACAAGGCTACAGTAACCAAAACAGCATGGTACTGGTACCAAAACAGAGATATAGACCAATGGAACAGAACAGAGTCCTCAGAAATAATACCACACATCTACAGCCATCTGATCTTTGACAAACCTGAGAGAAACAAGAAATGGGGAAAGGATTCCCTATTTAATAAATGGTGCTGGGAAAATTGGCTAGCCATAAGTAGGAAGCTGAAACTGGATCCTTTCCTTACTCCTTATACGAAAATTAATTCAAGATGGATTAGAGACTTAAATGTTAGACCTAATACCATAAAAATCCTAGAGGAAAACCTAGGTAGTACCATTCAGGACATAGGCATGGGCAAAGACTTCATGTCTAAAACACCAAAAGCAACAGCAGCAAAAGCCAAAATTGACAAATGGGATCTAATTAAACTAAAGAGCTTCTGCACAGCAAAAGAAACTACCATCAGAGTGAACAGGCAACCTACAGAATGGAAGAAAATTTTTGCAAGCTACTCATCTGACAAAGGGCTAATATCCAGAACCTACAAAGAACTCAAACAAATTTACAAGAAAAAAACAAACAACCCCATCAAAAAGTGGACAAAGGATATGAACAGACATTTCTCAAAAGAAGACATTCATACAGCCAACAGACACATGAAAAAATGCTCATCATCACTGGCCATCAGAGAAATGCAAATCAAAACCACAATGAGATACCATCTCACACCAGTTAGAATGGCGATCATTAAAAAGTCAGGAAACAACAGGTGCTGGAGAGGATGTGGAGAAATAGGAACACTTTTACACTGTTGGTGGGATTGTAAACTAGTTCAACCATTATGGAAAACAGTATGGCGATTCCTCAAGGATCTAGAACTAGATGTACCATATGACCCAGCCATCCCATTACTGGGTATATACCCAAAGGATTATAAATTATGCTGCTATAAAGACACATGCACACGTATGTTTATTGCGGCACTATTCACAATAGCAAAGACTTGGAATCAACCCAAATGTCCATCAGTGACAGACTGGATTAAGAAAATGTGGCACATATACACCATGGAATACTATGCAGCCATCAAAAAGGATGAGTTTGTGTCCTTTGTAGGGACATGGATGCAGCTGGAAACCATCATTCTTAGCAAACTATCACAAGAACAGAAAACCAAACACCGCATGTTCTCACTCATAGGTGGGAACTGAACAATGAGATCACTTGGACTCAGGAAGGGGAACATCACACACCGGGGCCTATCATGGGGAGGGGGGAGAGGGGAGGGATTGCATTGGGAGTTATACCTGAAGTAAATGACGAGTTGATGGGTGCAGCACACCAACAAGGCACAAGTATACATATGTAACAAACCTGCACGTTATGCACATGTACCCTACAACTTAGAGTATAGTAATAATAAATAAATTTTTAAAAATAAATAAATAAATAAAATAATAAAAAAAAAATAAAAAATAGACAAAAATTAGCCAGATGTGGTGGCACATGCCTGTGGTCCTTGCTACTTGGGAGGCTGAGGCAAGAGTATTGCTTGAGCCCAGGAGGTTGAGGCTACAGTGAACCATGATTGTGTCACTGCCTGGGTGACAAAGCAAGACCCTATCTCAAAAAAAAAAAAAAAAAAAAAAGGAATTCAGCTAATATTTTTAATGAATTGCTAAAAGCAAGTGTTGTCTGCCAAGAGAATATGCAGCCTCTCTGGAATATAGACATAAGGAGAAATAGCACCCAATCTTAGAGTTTTCTCCATGGACCTCACCAAGTTGTCACAAAAATAATTGGTAAGATTTCTACAAAAGCCATCTCCATTGCATAAACTTGGGGTTGAAGGATAGCAGCTGCTGCAGAAAAGGCATGAAATCCTACTTGGACTTTTCTTCACTGTAAAGAACAACAAAGTCTGTTGACATTAAGCTGCTGGTAGAAACCCATTGAAGCTTGGGGCAGGACACGGAAAGCCCTCCAACCCTGGAGGGTAGGGACAGATATACCCAGTGATCACAGACCTAATTATAGGTGGAGGTCTGGGGCAGGATCACGGAGAAAGTCCCACCTCGGAGAACCATAAACACAGTGGCTGCCTAACATCAAAGCTTAATCAGAAAAACAAAGATTTTTCTATAACAAATCCATAGCATTTTCTTGCCAGAAAAGGAGCAAACACATTACTAGACCACCATTGAGGTGCAGTGCAAAGGGGAGACCTAACCTGAGGGTGGAGCAGACACTGACAACATCCACCTTGCAAACCATGTCTCATCCTAAACACAAAGTCAACACTAGGGTAATTTAAAATCCTTGGTTTACTAACGGTAAGCATAGCAGCAACAAATCCCAAACCCAACTGAAATCTTAACTAGATGACCTTTACCTTTCCATATCCAACACCTAGAAGAAATAAATTCTTATTATCAAGCGTAAAAACCTTCGTCTATACTGTCTTATACAAGATGTCCATCTTTCCTTTAAAAAGTTATGGGGCATATCAATATATTAAGAAAAACACAAAGCAGTTAGCACATCTAGACTCAAATATTAAACAGATATTGAAGCTAGCATCCAAGAAAGTTTAACTACAATATATTAAAGATTTTAATAGCCGAGGTGGATAACATGCTAAAACTGATGCTTAATTTTAGTAGAGATGTAGAACATATGAGAAAGGATTAAATGGAAATGCAACAAATGAAAAAGAAAAGATTTTTTCACAATAGGTTTATCAGTAGAGTGGGCACAGCTGAGGGAAGAATCAAAAACCTTGAAGGTAGGTCAATAGAAATGACTCAAACTGAAAGGACAAAGCAAAAATAGGAGCTTGGTGGCAAGACAGTTGAATAGGAACTGCTCTGGTCTGCAGCTCCCAGTGAGATTGACACAGAAAGCAGGTGATTTCCGCATTTCCAACTGAGGTACCCAGTTCATCTCATTGGGACTGCTTGGACAGTGGGTGCGGCCCACAGAGGGCGAGCAGAAGCAGGGTGGGGCATTGTCTCACCCGGGAAGTGCAAGAGGTTGGGGAATTTTCTCCTCTACCCAAGGGAAGCTGTGGGGGACTGAGCCTGAGGAACCATGCACTCTGGCCCAGATACTGTGCATTTCCCATGGTCTTCGCAGCCCGCAGACCAGGAGATTCCCTCTGGTGCCTACCCCACCAGGGCCCTGGGTTTCATGCAGAAACCTGGGCAGCCATTCCAGCAGACACTGAACTAGCTGCAGGAGACTTTTTTTCCATACCCCAGTGGCACCTGGAAGGCCAGCGAGACAGAACCGTTCACTCCCCTGGAAGGGGGGTTGAAGCCAAGGAGCCAAGTGGTCTGGCTCAGCAGGTCCCACACAACACCAAGTAAACTAAGATCCAATGCCTTGAAATTCTCACTTCCGGCACGCCAGGAGGCTGAGATCCACCTGGGATGCTTGAGCTTGGAGGGGGAAGGGGCGTCCCCCATTGCTGAGGCTTGAGTAGGTGGTTTTACCCTCACAGTGTAAACAAACAAAGCTGTCCTGTCCGAAGTTCCAACCAGGCGGAGCCCACCAGAGCTCAGGAAGGCCGCTGTGGCCAGACTGCCAGATTTCTCCTCCGGGAAGGGTATCTGAAAAAAAGGCAGCAGCCCCAGTCAGAAACTTATAGATAAAACCCCCATCTCCCTGGGACAGGGTACCTGGGGGAAGGGGCAGCTGCGGTCGCGGCTTCAGCAGACTTAAACCTCCCTGCCTGACAGCTCTGAAGAGAGCAGCGGATCCCCCAGCACAGCGTTGGAGCTCTGCTAAGGGTCAGACTGCCTCCTCAAGTAGGTCCCTGACCCCCGTGTATCCTGACTGGGAGACACCTCCCAGGAGGGGCCGACAGACACCTCATCCAGGAGAGCTCTGGCTGGCAGGTAGCCTTTAGGGATGAAGCTTCCAGAGGAAAGAACAGGCAGCAATCTTCGCTGTTCTGCAGCCTCTGCTAGTGATACCCAGGCAAACAGGGTCTGGAGTGGACCTCCAGCAAACTCCAGCAGACCTGCAGCAGGGGGGCCTGTTAGAAGGAAAACTAAAAAACAGAAAGGAATAGCACATCCACTCAGAGACCCCATCCAAAGGTCACCAACATCAAAGACCAAAGTTAGATAAATCCACCAAATTGGGAAGAAATCAGTCCAAAAAGGCTGAGAATTCCAAAAACCAGAATGCCTCTTCTCGCCTCTTCTCCTCCAAAGGATCACAACTCCTCAACAGCAAGGGAGCAAAACTGGACAGAGAATGAGCTTGATGAACTGACATAAGTAGGCTTCAGAAGGTGGGTAATAACAAACTCCTCCGAGCTACAGGAGCATGTTCTAATGAAGCTAAGAACCTTGAAAAAAGGTTAGACGAATTGCTAACTAGAATATCCAGTTTAGAGAACATAAATGACCTGACGGAGCTGAAAAACATAGCACGAGAACTTTGTGAAGGATACACAGTATCAATAGCCGAATCAATCCAGTGGAAGAAAGGAGATCAGAGATTGAAGATCAACTTAATGAAATAAATATTAGAGAAAAAAGAATGAAAAGGATTGAACAAAGCCTGCAAGAAATATGGAACTATGTGAAAAGACCAAATCGACGTTTGATTGGTGTGCCTGAAAGTGATGGGGAGAATGGAACCAAGTTGGAAAACACTCTTCAGGATATCATCCAGGAGAACTTCCCCAGCCTAGCAAGACAGGCCAACATTCAAATTCAGGAAATACAGAGAATACCACAAAGATACTCCTCAAGCAGAGCGAACACAAGACACATAATTGTCACATTCAACCAAGGTTGAAATGAAAGAAAAAATGTTAAGGGCAGCCAGAGAGAAAGGTTGGGTTACCCACAAAGGGAAGCCCATAGACTAACAGCAGATCTCTCTGCAGAAACCCTACAAACCAGAAGAGAGTAGGGACTAATATTCAACATTCTTAAAGAAAATAATTTTCAACCCAGAAGTTCATATCTAGCCAAACTAAGCTTCATAAGCAAAGGAGAAATAAAATCCTTTACAGACAAGCAAATGCTGAGAGATTTTGTCACCACCAGGCCTGCCTTACAGGAGCTCCTGCAAGAAGCACTAAACAAGGAAAGGAACACCCAGTACCAGTCACTGCAAAAACATACCAAATTGTAAAGACCATCACCACTATGAAGACATTGCATCAACTAATGAACAAACTAACCAGCTAGCATCATAATGACAAGATCAAACTAAACATAACATATTAACCTTAAATGTAAATGGGCTAAATGCCCAATTAAAAGACACAGACTGGCAAATTGGATAAAGAGTCAAGACCCATCAGCATGCTGTATTCAGGAGACCCATCTCATGTGAAAAGACACACATAGGCTCAAAATAAAAAGATGGAGGAATATTTACCAAGTAAATGGAAAGCAAAAAAAAAAAAAAAAGCAGGAGTTGCAATCCTAATCTCTAGTAAAACAGACTTTAAACCAACAAAGATCAAAAAAGACAAAGGGCATTACATAATGGTAAAGGGATCAATGCAACAAGAAGAGCTAACTACCCTAAATATATATGCAACCAATACAAGAGGACTCAGATTCATAAAGCAAGTTCTTAGAGACCTACAGAGAGACTTAGACTCCTACACAATAATAGTGGGAGACTTTAACATCCCACTGTCAAAATTAGATCAACGAGACAAAATTAACAAGGATATTCAGAACTTGAACTCAGTTCTGGACCAAGCAGACTTAATTAGACATCTACAGAACTCTCCACCCCCAATCAACAGAATATACATTCTTCTCAGCACCTCATCACACTTATTCTAAAATTGACCACATAAACGGAAGGAAAACACTCCTCAGCAAATGAAAAAGAACGGAAATCATAACAGTCTCTCAGACAACAGTGCAATCAAATTAGAACTCAGGATTAAGAAATTCACTCAAAACCACACAACTACATAGAAACTGAACAACCTGCTCCTGAATGACTACTGGGTAAATAACAAAATGAAGGCAGAAATAAAGATGGTCTTGGAAACCAATAAGAACAAAGACACAAGGTACCAGAATCTCTGGGACACATTGAAAGCAGCATGGAGAGAGAAATTTATAGCACTAAATGCCCACAGGAAAAAGCAGGAAGTATCTAAAATCGACACCCTAACATCACAATTAAAAGAACTGGAGAAGCAAGAGCAAACAAATTCAAAAGCTAGCAGAAAATAATAAATAACTATGATCAGAGCAGAACTGAAGGAGATGGAGACATGAAAAACTCATCAAAAAATCAGTGAATCCAGGAGTTGGTTTGAAAAGACCAACAAAATAGATAGACCACTAGCCAGACTAATAAAGAAGAAAGGGAAGAGTCAAATAGACACAAAAAAAATGATATAGGAGATATCACCACAGATCTCACAAATACAAGTTACCATCAGAGAATACTATAAACACCTCTACACAAATAAAGTAGAAAATGTAGAAGAAATGGATAAATTGCTGGACACATACACCCTCCCAAGGCTAAACTAGGAAGAAGTCAAATCCCTGAATAGACCAATAACGAGTTCTGAAATTGAGGCAAAAATTAATAGCCTACCAACCAAAAAATGTCCATGACCAGATGGATTCACAGCCAAATTCTACCAGACGTACAAAGAGTTGCTGGTACCATTCCTTCTGAAACTATTCCAAACAGTAGAAAAAGAGGGAATCCTCCCTAACTCATTTTATGAGGCCAGCATCATCCTCGTATGAAAACCCGGCATAGACAAAACAAAAAAAGGAAAATTTCAGGCCAATATGCCTGATGAACATCAAGGTGAAAATCCTCAATAGAATACTAGCAAACCGAATCCAACAGCACATCAAAAAGCTTATCCACTGTGATCAAGTCGGCTTCATCCCTGAGATGCAAGTCTGGTTCAACATACACGAATCAATCAATGTAATCCACCACATAAACAGAATCGATGACAGAAACCACATGATTATCTCAATAGATGCAGAAAAGGCCTTTGACAAAATTTAACACTGCTTCATGCTAACAAACTCTAAATAAACTAGGTATTGATGGAAAGTATCTCAAAATAAGAAGAGCTATTTATGACAAACCCACAGCCAATATCATTCTGAATGGGCAAAAACTGGAAGCATTTCCTTTGAAAACTGTCACAATACACAATGCCCTCACTCACCACTCCTATTCAACATGGTATTGGAAGTCCTGGCCAGGGCAATCAGGCAAGAAAAGAAATAAGGGTATTCAAATAGGAAGAGAGGAAGTCAAATTGTCTCTGTTTACAGATGACATGATTGTATCTTTGGAAAACCCCATCTTCTCAGCCCAAAATCTCCTTAAGCTGATAACTACTGCAAAGTCTCAGGATAGAAAATCGATGTGCAAAAATCACAAGCATTCCTATACACCAGTAACAGACAAACAGCCAAATCATGAGTGAACTCCCATTCACAGTTGCTACAAAGAGAACTAAATACCTGGGAATCCAGCTTACAAGGGATGTGAAGGACCTCTTCAAGGAGAACTACAAATCACTGCTCAAGGAAATAAGAGAGGACACACACAAATGGAAAAACATTCCATGCTCATGGATAGGAAGAATCAATATCATGAAAATGACCATACTGCCCAAAGTAATGTATAGATTCAATGCTATCCCCATCAATCTTGATTTTCTTCACAGAATTGGAAAAAACTACTTTAAAGTTCATATAGAACCAAAAAAGAGCCTGCATAGCTGAGACAACCCTAAGCAAAAAGAATAAAGCTGAAGGCATCATGCTACCTGACTTCAAACTATACTACAAGGGTACAGTAACCAAAACAGCACGGTACTGGTACAAAAACAGAGATATAGAACAATGGGACTGAACAGAGGCCTCAGAAAAACACCACACATCTACAACCATCTGGTCTTTGACAAACCTGACCCAAAGAAGCAATGGGGAAAGGATTCCCTATTTAATAAATGGTGTTGGGAAAACCGGCTAGCCATATATGCAGAAAACTGAAACTGGACCCCTTCCTTACACCTTATACAGAAATTAACTCCAGATGGATTAAAGAGTTAAACATCAGACCTAAAATCATAAAAACCCTAGAAGAAAACCTAGGCAATACCATTCAGGACATAGGCACGGGCAAAGACTTTATGTCTAAAATACCAAAAGCAATGGAAACAAAAGCCAAAATTGACAAGTGGGATCTAATTAAACTGAAGAGCTCCTGCACAGCAAAAGAAACTATCATCAGAGTGAACAGGCAACCTACAGAGTGGGAGAAAATTTTGCAATCTATCCACCTGATGAAGGGCTAATATCCAGAATCTACAAAGAACTTAAACATATTTACAAGAAAAAAAAAACATCAAAAAGTAGACAAAGGATATGAACAGACACTTCTCAAAAGAAGACATCTATGCAGCCAACAACCATATGAATAAATGCTCATCATCTCTGGTCATTAGAGACATACAAATCAAAACCACAATGAGATACCATCTCATGCCAGTTAGAATGGCGATCATTAAAAAGTCGGGAAACAACAGATGCTGGAGAGGATGTGGAGAAATAGGAACACTTTTACACAGTTGGTGGGAGTGTAAAGTAGTTCAACCATTGTGGACGACAGTGTGGCGATTCCTCAAGGATCCAGAACCAGAAATACCATTTGACCCAGCCAGCCCATTACTGGGTATATACCCAAAGGATTATAAATCATTCTACTATAAAGACATATGCATATGTATGTTTATTGTGGCACTATTCACAATAGCAAAGACTTGGAACCAACCCAAGTGTCCATCAATGATAGACTGAATAAAGAAAATGTGGCACATATATACCACGGAATTCTATGCAGACACAGAAAAAGGATGAGTTCATGTCGTTTGCAGGGACATGGATGAAACTGGAAACCATCATTCTCAACAAACACAAGAACAGAAAACCAAACACCGCATGTTCTCACTCATAACTGGGAGTTGAACAATGAGAACATATGGACACAGGGAGTGGAACATCACACACTGGGGCCTGTCAAGGGGTGGGGGGCTAGGGGAGGGATAGCATTAGGAGAAATGCCTAATGTAGGTGTCAGGTTGATGGGTGCAGCAAACCACCATGGCACATGTATACCTATGTAACAATACTGCACATTCTGTACATGTACCCCAGAAGTTAAAGTATAATGAGAAAAAAAAATAGGGACATTATCCTAATTATCCAGATGGGTCCAATGGAATCACAAGAGTTCTTAAAACTGGGAGAGGGAATTAGATAAAAAGGACCAGACAAACGGCAGCATGAGAACTAAACCCATTACTGCTGACTTTGAAGATGGAGGAAGAGGCCATGAGACAAGGAAGGTGAGCAGCCTCTAGAAGTCAGAAATGGCAAGAAAACGGATTATCTCCTAGAGCCTCCAGAAATGAATTCCATTCTGCTGACACCTTGATTTTATCCCAGGGAGATGAGTCTCGAACTTTTGAACTACGAACTGCATGATAATACATTTTTTGTACCTTTGCAGCACTGAAAAACAAAAGGTTCTACATATTGAATGTGTGAACATCAATATTCTAGGTGTGGATTTTATACTATAGATTTTCAAGTTGTTACCACTGGGAGAAACTGGGTAAAAAGTACAAGGAATCTCTCTGTGCTGTTTCTTACAGCTTCCTGTGAGTCTAAAATTATCTCAAAATATTTAACTTGAAAAGAAAAAGAAAAAATAGAAGAACAGAATTCAAAGCTGAAAGACCATGTAAAAAATATTAAAATTGGCATACTTGAGTAATTTATGTAACTTAGAAGAAATGTCTGAATAGCCAAAAATGTTCCAAAAAATTAATGATGGACACCAAACCATAGATCCAAGAAGCTCAGAAACCATCAAGCATTAGAATACATAAAAGCAAACAAGTAAGCAAACAAATACTAGGCATATTCAAACTGCTGAAAACCAAAGATCCAAAGACAACGAGGAAAACTGAAAAAAATATATTAATATAGGAACATTGACAAGAGTTAGAGGAGCCTACGTTTGGGACACTCTGCAAACCAGAAAACAATGAAGCAACATCTTTAGAGTGCTGGGGGAAAACTCCTTGTCCACCCCAAATTTTACCATTGGTGAAAATCTCTTCCAAAATTAGAAAAAAAGTTATGAGGGAGAAACAAAAATTTTCTCTAAGAAAAATTGAGACAATGTATTACCAACAGAACTGCACTATATAAGATGTTAAAGGAAGTTCCTTAGGCATAAAGAATATGATCACAGAAAGAAGCTTGAATGTTAAAATGAAGAGCGCTGGAAACAGAATAAATGAAAGTAAATATTTTTATTTTAATTGTTATAAAAGATAACTGATGTCTATAGGAAAACATAAGAATATATTGTATGTTTTAGCATACATAAAAGTAAAATATGACAATAATACCAAGGATGGGAGGGAGGAATTGAAAGCATATTGTTGTGAGGTCCTTATATTATATATAAAGTGGTATGTGTTATTTGAAGGAACTCTGATTATTTAAAAATCTATATTGTAAAGTCTAGGGCAACAACTCACACCACTAAAAATTTTATATAATGCATAAAGAATGAGCTGAGGATAGGGATAGAAATGGAATAATGAATAATATACTAAATCTAAATGAAGGGAGAAAAACCTTAAAAAGAAACAACAAATAGATGAGGAAAAATGGAAGAGAGTCCTCAAATGGTACATTTTAATCTAATCATGTCATTAATACATTAAACATAATTGGTGTAAACATACCACATAAAATAAAAAGATTGAGAGATTGGATAAAAAAGCGAGGCCCAACTATGCATGGTCCACAAAAAAGCCACTTTAAATATAAATATGCAAATAGGCTAAAAATGAAAAGATTCTAAAAATTTATCATGCTACCACTTGTTGAAAGAAAGTTGGAATAGCTGTAACAGTATCAAAATAGACATCAGAAAAGTGACTATTACCAGGAATAAAGAGCAACATTACGTGATGATAAAAGGGTCATTTCTCCCAGAATCCATAATAATACTAAATGTATATGCATCTAACAAGAGAGCTTTAAAATATATAGAGCAAAAACTAATAATAGTATAGGGAGAAATAAACCCACAATTATAACTGAAGACTTCACCATTCAGTTTATAGTAATTGATAGCAAGTAGAGAGAAAATCAGTAAGGATATAGAAAACTTGAAAACACTGTCAACAACTTGACCTAACCAATGTTTATAGAACACTGTATCCCAAAACAGTACAACAGTTATTATATTTAAGTGCATATGGAACATGTCTCAAGAGAGCCAATATTGTTGGTCATAAAATGTTATACATTTCCAAAATTGAAATTATAAAAAGTACTTATGAATATAATCTATGAATTTATGAATAAACTAGAAACCAATTTTAAAAATCTGGGAAAATATCCCGTATATTCATTGTGTGAAGAGGAAATTTTAGGGAAATTGAATATTTTGATTTGAGTGAAAAGAAAAATAGAGCATATCAAAAATTTTGGTTGCAACTGAAGCAGCACCTTGAAAGAAGTTTATAACACGAGATGCTTTTGTTAGGAAGAAGGTCCAAATAATAAAATAAAAATCTAGTTCTTGAACAAATTAACACTGTTACAAACATATAGCCAGACTGACCAAAGAAAAAGAGAGAAGACATACATCACAAACATCAGGAATACAAGAAGGGACATCACTACAGACCCTAAGGACATTGAAAAAATAAGAGGAGAAACCATGAATAACTATATGGCCATAACTTTGATGATTTAGATGAAACAGATAAATTTTTTCAGACATCAACTACTAAATCTGTGTGTGTATGTGTGTGTGTGTAAAACTTAAGTCTTCTGAAGGAACTGAATATGTAGTAAATACTTCCTATTAATAAATACTCCAGGTTCAGATGGTTTCACTGGTGAATTCTAAATATTTAAGAAAGAAACAGTAACAATTCTCCACAAACTCTTCCAGAATATTTTTTTAAAAAAAGTAAAACACTTTCCAACTCATCTTATGCCAGCATTTCCCAAATACCAAAATGAGACAAACACATTATAAGAAAGAAAGATGAGTATCTGTCATAAACATAGATGGGAAGTTCTCAATAACATGCTAGCAAATTAAATGCAACAACGTATAAAAAAATATGATCAAGTAGAGTTTATCTCAGGAATGAAAGGCTAGTTCAGTATTGAACAATCAATCAATGTAAAATGCTGTATCAAAAGACTAAAGAAGCAAAACCGAAAAATTATCACATTGAGTTCAAATAAAGACTCCGGCAAAATTCAACTTTCATTTCTGGTATTCTCAGAAAACTAGGGTTAAAAGGAATCTTTGTTGACCTGATAAAGAGTGTCTGCAGAAAGCCTACAGTTAGCATTATATTTAATAGGAAAAGACTAAATGGTTTCCCCTTAAAGTCAGCAACAATATTCTCACTAATCCTATTGCACATTGTACTGGAAGTCATAGCTAGTGCAGTAAGGCAAGAAAAAGAAATAGAAGGCATAGACTTGGAAAGGATGAAATAAAACTCTCTATTTGCAGATGACATGATTGTGTAAAAATTCCCAAAGAATCTATTAAAAAGTTACTGAAACTAAAGTATGTTTAGAACAGTTTTATGATATAAGATCAGTATATAAAAATTAATGTTTCTATATGTGGAAATGTTTTCTGTATACAGTGTTTCTACAGACAAAAATCAATATTCCTATCCAACAGCATGAACAATTAGAAATTAAAAAGACAGTATTATTTACAATAATACCAAAACTATGAAATATTTAGGTATTAATCTTACAAAGTATGTTAAGGACCACAAAGCACTCATCAAATTAATTTTTAAAAGACTTTAAAATGGAGATATTTGTCATTTAGAAAATACCATATTGTTATAATGTTACTTACCCTCAAACTGATCAATGGGTTCAATGCAATTCCAACTGAAATCCCTTCAGGACTTTCATAGAAATTGACAAATGGATTCTAACATTTATTTAGAAAGACCAAAGAATTAGAACAGCTACAACAATTTTGAAATAGAGGAAGAAAGGCAGAGGACTCATACTACGTGATTTTCTGATGTACTATAGTAAGTTTAGACAGTGTCATACTATAGAAAGAACAGGCATATGGACCAATGAAAGCAAATAGAGTCCAGAAATAGACCCACACATACATGGCCAATTGATTTTTAACAAAGGTGCAAAGTCAGCTGATTTTCAACAAGTGGTACTAGAACGATTGAATATACATATGCAAGAAAATGATCTAGATTCATACTTTATGCAAAAATCAATTCAAAATGAACCATAGACTTAAATACAAGTACTAAAACTATATAATTTCCAGAAGAAAACAAAGAGAAAAATATTTGTGATCATGGCTTAGGCAAAGATTCCTTAGCTAAAATTTTCAAAACATGATCTATAAGGGGAAGGATGGATAAATTGAATTTTATCAAAATTAAGAACTGTGTGTTGGAATAAATTGCTAAGAAAATGAAAATAAAAGCCAAAGGTTGAGCAGCAATATTTGTAAGTCACATCTCTAGTCAAGGGTTTGTATCCAGAATACGTAAGATTCTCAAACTCAATGAAACCCTCAAAATTTAACAGGAAAAGAGACAATCCAATAGAACTATGCCAACTATGTGAACAGACACATCCCACATAGACAGCAAGTCAGTGTATAAATACCTTCAACAAAATTAGTCATTAAAGAAATGCAAATTAAACCCACAATGTGGCACCAATGCACAGCTATTAGAATAACTAAAATATTCAAAACATAAAAAAATTAAAAGACTAAGTTCCAGCAAGTATACCAAGCAACTTAAACTCACATATACCTGCTGGTGGAAATGGAAATGGTGCAGACATCCTGGAAAACAGTTTGACAAATTCTTATGAAGTTAAACATGTACTTACTACATGACCCAGCAATCTCACTGTGAAATGAAAACTACATCCTCACAAAAACATGCACATGAATGTTTGCAGCAGCTTTATCTGTCATCACCAGGAACTAAAAACTACGCAAATGTTTCTCAACTGGAGAATGGATAAAAAACTGGTACATTCCATACAATAAAATACTTACTCAACAATAAAAAGAAACAAACTACTGTTTCGTGCAACTGCATGGATGGGTCTCACATGAATTATGCTAGCTGAAAGAAGCAGGATACCAAGGGCTACGTACTCCGTGACTCAGTTTATATGATATTCTTACAAGAGCCAAACTGTGGGAAGGAAAACAGATCAGTGGTTGCCAAGGGCCGGGGTTTGAAGAGGGACTGGTTACAAAAGAGGCATGGGGGAATCTTGGGGGCTGATGGCACTGTTGTGTATCTTGATTGTGATGGTGGTTACACGACTGTATTTCAAAATTCTAAGAACTGTGTGCTTAGAAGGGTGAATTTTACTATATGTCTATTGTACCTCAATATAAATGGAAAATAAAAGTTTCTTAAAACCTGTGGTTTTCTAATGGTATTGGATTTAAAAACTGTCACTCACCTAAACATTAGTTTTGAACACATTAACTGTTTAGTAATGCAAAGCCTCTGTTGGTTCTGAATTATCCAGCACAGAATTTTAGAAAAGGCTTCCTGTGAGTCCATGATTCCCATGGAGAAAATGAAACCAGAAACAGGACAAAAAGTGGCTGGTTTTCAGCATTCTCTTGCACGAAGCTTGAGTAACCTCAGTGAATATCGATGAGCTGCTCTTATAAATTACTCCACGTTTCTGACACAGCTCTTGCTGTCATTTTAACCTAAGAACTTTTTAATATATAGAATCTTTGTTTTTCTGAGTCATAAAAATAACTCCAGAAAAAAGCATCTGAAGTGTTCCTGTTAGTGCTTATAAAATTGTGGCATTCTGTAAAAATTTCTTCAAGTGTATTGCATGCTGTGAAAAAAAAACAACTAAAATTATTTGAGAAGGAGAAATTGAAGCTATCTCTCCTATAAAAATTAAGGTAGGGTTTTTTTAGGTAAATAGACTTTGATGTATTCACTATTATATTATCTGTATTTGTACTAATATAATGTATCAACAATAGAAAAATTACACTGCCTTTTCATCTAAATGTTCAGGCATAGGCTACTTACTGGTTGTATTATCTTTTTATTAACTTACAAATAAAAAAGGTCATTTGAATCAGCAAATGAAATCTATTGAATTGCTAAAAACTGAGTGAAGACAAATGTTTAATGTCAGGAAGAAGAAAAGAAAGTGAACTGTGAGCAAAGGGTAACAACACACAAATAAGAAGTCTTCTGGGCTCCACCTTCCCTCTTGAGCTTGGTAAGCAACACTGATAATCATGACATCATGATCAATCGGCTTGATTGATGAATTCATCTGGGACTCCCCACTTTCCATCTCTAACCCCTGCTCCACTTTAAGAACAGCCTCTTAGAAACACAGAAAACTTTCCTACATACTTTTAATAAATTGGCAAACGGCAGGGTGTGGTGGCTCACGCCTATAATCCCAACACTTTGGGAGGCCAAGGCGAGCAGATCACTTGAGACCAGGAGTTCGAGACCAGCCTGGCCAATGTGGCAAAACCCTGTCTCTACTAAAAATATAAAAATTAGCTGGGTGTGGTGCTGATGTGCGCCTATAATCCCAGCTACTTGGGAAGCTGAGGCAGGAGAATCACTTGAACCCAGGAGGCGGAGGTTGCAGTGACGCGAGATCGTGCCACTGTACTCCAACCTGGGGGACAGGGCGAGACAGAAAAGTGGACTCTTCAACTCTCATCTTATGAGACTTCCTGTCGGATGGCCCATGTTGCTCTCTTCTTGAAATCATCCTCCATTTTTAAAAATTAAAAAAAAATGTTCTTATCAACTATGACACTGAATCTTTGGATTCATCTCCTATCCTTTTCAATAGTTCTTCTTTGTTTCCTGTTGTGGGTTCTTAAGTACTGAGTTCTTCCCTCAGATAATGGTGTTCTCTGGGATTTCATTCCCTTAATTCAACATATATTTATCAAACATCCACGACATACTAGGTACTGGAAATACAGCAGTCAGCAAGACAAACAAGGTCACTGTCCTCTATGAGGGACGTATATTAATAAACAAATGTGCTAATAACATCCTGAAGAGCCTACCTATTCTTCCTGAAGGAACTGTCTACTCTTGAAGTGACAGCCTTTATTTCTGTGAGATGGTTCTCATGTTTATGTCACCATCTCTGATCCCTCCCTCGAACTCCTAGATTCAGGGTCACCAACACACCCAGGGGGATACAGAGCATCGTGGTTGAGGATGTGGATCCTGGAGCTGCTCTGTCTGTATTCACATCCTAGTACCATCCTTTACTAAGCATTTGGTGTTACCTGCTCTGGGCCACAGTTGCACCGTGTGTTAGGTGTGGGTTAATAGTTTTAATAGCTACCTAACATGGTTGTTCTGAGGGCTAAGTGAGTTAATACATAGAAAACTTATAAAACAGTAAGAGCCCAAATTCTCGTTAACTCTTTTTACTATCATTAATATTCATATCACTATTTGGATTTCTCAAATGTACTACAGCTCACCATGTCTGCATCAGATTCGCTATGTCCATTGTTCACTCAGGCCACCGACTTGAGAAACCCAGGAGTCAGTTTTGTCTCTTTCCATTCTATTTATATTTGTTTGTTTATTTACTTTTTTGAGACAGGGTTTCACTCTGTCACCCAGGCTGGATGAATTCATCTGGGACTCCCCACTTTCCACCTCTAACCTGGGGTACAGTGGCACAATCTCAGCTCACTTCAACCTCTGCCTCCCAGTTTCAAGTGATCCTCTTGCCTCAGCCTCCTGAATAGCCAGGACCACAGTCGTGTGCCACCACACCCAGCTAATTTTTGTATTTTTAGAAGAGATGGGGTTTCACCTTGTTGGCCAGGCGAGTCTCGAACTCCTGACCTCAAGTGATCCTCCCGCCTCGGCCTCGCAAGGTGCTGGGATCACAGGCGTGAGCCATGCACCCAACCTCTTTCCATTCTCTGTCCCCACATAGCCATCATTCCCCAGGTGCTACCATAATTACCTCATGTCTCTGTGGTTCAGGACTTCATTGTCTCTCCCATGCTCTGCTTCTAGTTTCTTTCGTTTCTAATTCAGTCTCAGAGAAATTGAGTAATGTTATTTCACTTAATACCCCAAGCTGACATGGTATGAGGGCCAACCCAGCCTACACAAGTTTCGGTTTGTTTAACAATATGTAAAAAAAAAAAAAAAAAAATTAAGGCTGGGTGCGGTGGCTCATGCCTGTAATCCCAGCATTTTGGGAGGCCAAGGGGGGCAGATCCCTTAAGGCCAGGAGTTCAAGACCAGCCTGGCCAACATGGTGAAACCCCGTCTCTACTAAATATCCAAAAATTAGCTGGGTGTGGTCGCACACACCTGTAATCCCAGCTACTCAGGAGGCTGAGGGATGAGAATTGCTTGAACCCAGGAGGGGAGGTTGCAGTGAGCCGAGATCATGCCAACGCACTCCAGCCTGGGTAACCAGGGGAGACTCTACCTCGAAAAGAAAAAAAAAAAAGAGGACAGGTGCGGTAGCTCACACCTGTAATCCCAGCACTTTGGGAGACTGAGGTGGGCAGATCACTTGAGGTCAGGAGTTCAAGAGCAGCCTGGCCAATATGGTGAAACCCTGTCTCTACTAAAAAATACAAAAATTTAGCCAGACGTGGTAGTGGGTGCCTGTAATTCCAGCTACTTGGGAGGCTGAGGCAGGAGAATCACTTGAACCTGAGAGGCGGAGGTTGCAGTGAGCTGAGATCATGCCATTGCACTCCAACCTGGGTGACAGAGTGAGACTCTGTCTCAACAAAAAAAAGAAAAGAAAAGAAACACGCAGCTCTACAGTATACCCTTGGTATTCCATGCATGGTCCAGAGGTTAAAAATCCTTTCTAGGGAAACATTAGTGTAAAGAAGTGGGTAGCTATAGGTTCTTAGAAAACATCCATCCTATTTAACGATTTCCCACTCAGTCTTTTTCTTAGCACTGACAATACATCTTTAGAATATATAAAATATATGTGCTGATATAGGACAAAGTTAAGTGGAAAAATAGGCAGTTGTAGAATATGTAAGTTGTTCCCATTTGGAAATACTAAGGAGAATGTTTTGTACAGGTCCACATATAAGTCAGATAAATGTCTGTTCTTATCTGTGTAGACTATTTGAGAAGGTTCATCAAAAAGCCATTAAGAAGAATTTATTGGCCTAGGCACGGTGGCTCATGCCTGTAATCCTGGGACTCTGGGAGGCCAACGTGGGTGGATCATGAGGTCAGGAGCTTGAGACCATCGTGGCCAACATGGTGAAAACCCATCTCTACTAAAATACAAAAAATTAGCCTAGTGTGGTCGTACACACCTGAGTCCCAGCTACTTGGGAGTCTGAGGCAGGGGAATTGCTTAAACCCAGGAGGTGGAGATTGCAATAAGCCAAGATCACGCCACTGCACTCCAGCCTGGCGACAGAGCAAGACTCGGTCTCAAAAAAAAAAAAGAAAAAGAAAAAGAAAAAGAAAATATTTCCTTAGAAAGGCAAACAGAGAAGTCACCTCATAACCATCCTACCATAGAAGGCTTTTCTTTCTTACAGAGCGCATCTCATTTCACTTGTCAAAACCTTTTACAGCAGATAATTCTGGACTACAGGTGGCATTTATACTCCTGACAAAAGAAAAAGCCTCAAGCTGTCCTCTGAGGAGATAAAGTCTCCATGAAGAGGAGGCCAAAACCTTTCTGTTGCTCCTCTCTCCCCCCTCTGTGCCATAGCTCCCAGTTGGTGAGGATTGTGCTGCTATCCTTGTGATCCAGGCTTCTGGTCAGACTTGATCGACAGTGAGCACTCAGTGACTTTGTTGATTGAATGTATGAGTGGATGAGTTGTCAATGAATGGGAAGTGAAATAGATGTTATATGTATAAATATAAAGATCCTAAGAAAGATCAAATCTGGAAGTGGAGATGTAAGATTATTGAGGAACTCACAAAATGTCAGAGGCAGCAGGTAGATTTATGTAAACTACATGTCTAATCCTCCTTAAAAGCAGAATTCTGATTCATTCTAGGGGAGGCTGCTCTGGTACCTGCCTTGGCATTGCTCAGTCATAGCTTTCCCTTTCCCTTCTCCTAAATTTCTGCAGAGGCCCCACTTCCAGAATGAGGTCAGGCGAAGGAGAGATGTTGCTACTGAGAGCTTGCTTGCTTCACGTGAGCTTGTGGAGGGTGACAACTACAGGATAAGTTTGTATACTCACAAAACAGAAGTAAAAACACATTCTGAAAATATCGTCTTTAGAGAATAGAAGGAATTAAAACTGCCTGAGAAGGAAGAGGTCAAGACCAGTCCCCAAAGCACACATCTACCTGCTTAAGAAAGACAAGATGCGGACTTTTCAAAGTATTCAATGGTATCAGAAATCAGATCAATGATAGAGGAGTTTCAACGGAAAAGTAGGAGGAGTTGGGAATCAGGGACAAGGAGTCAAATCTTGAATGTCCCTTACAGAAGATGCTATCAGAAAGGAAGATGGAAAATGTCATCGGGAGCCTGTCATTTTACAACGGGTGGTTGCATTTGGAGTCTGTCCAATGGGACCTTGAAAGGAACCTCCCTGCAGGATTACAATTCCAAACCAAGCAGGTTCTGACCATAGCAGGGAATGGAGAACTTAGGCTGTGTTGTGTCTTCAGATCTGGATCTACGAAGACAAGTCATCTCTGTGAGAAAGGAAGGAGCCAGCAGTTCAGGGTGAGCAGTGCTGATAGCATGAGCCAAGCCTCAAAGACACAGGGCAGTTCCTCATCCAGCGCAGAGCCAAGGCCTTAGCAGAGTGTTCACAGACACCACAGAAGGACTTGGAATTGTGCTTCTTTCCTGACCACAAGGGCTGCACAGCTGACCTTCAATTCTGGTGGATCATCACATACAGGAAAAGAAGATGACAGCAAAGCCTGCCATCACCTGTGGGCTGTGACTCCTCTTGGAGGCTCCCTCTGGAACTAACAGGAAGGAAGCATGTTCCCCAGTGATCAGGTCAATGCAGCCTATCCTCTAAGGCCAAGGGGGCTGAGAGGCTAAAGAAAAAGGCTGAAAAACGCAGTTTCTCAGAAAATAATAATAATAATAATAATAATAGGGATGTAGAAACAGAAACAATGTATCAGTTGGCCCCAAGGTGGCGGGTCCTTGCACCACCTTCCGGAAAATATCCTTTATTGATTTATTTATTTATTTTTGGAGACAGTGTCTTGCTCGGTTACTCAGGCTGGAGTGCAGTGGTGTGATCCTGGCCCACTGCAACCTCAACCCCCTGGGCTCAAGCAATCCTCCCATTTCAGCCACCTGAGTAGCTGGGACTACAAGTACATGCCACCATGCCTGGCTAATTTTTGTATTTTTAGTAGAGAAGGCTACCAAACCCAGGCTGGTCTTGAACTCCTGGGCTCAAGCGACCCACCTGCCTCAGCCTCCCCAAGTGTTGGGATTACAGGCATGAGCCACCGTGCCCAGCCTCAGAAAGTATCCCTGATGTAGCAAGGTTTTGGGATATAATATGTTCAGTTGAAAGCTGCAAGAACTCTTAGACTTTCTTGCAAAAACTTGTAACCACTGTGGAGGTTAGATAACATCTTTATGAGGGGTTATCTATGTAGGATTATCTATGATATGGGCATTGTTTCAAGACCTTGCTGCAAAAGACCTTGTGCCGAACACGTTGGTCCTCATGGTGGTTTTACTTCAAGATGGCATCACACTGGCCATGGAATAGGTTGTTTTCCTACAATGCAGAAGCACATGTAGGGACTGTACCTTCCTAGGTACTGCTTGCCAGGAGGGCAAGAAAAGACCAAGGAGTCATCAGCTTCCACTTTTCCTAGTTGCAAGAGATCCTAAGACCCTACGCTGCAGGAGAATCACACCTACAAAAGAGTCTCCTCGGACAGAATCCTCCCTGCCTCAGTGGCCGCTGCAGCATCCCTGGACAAGCGGCAGCAAGCAGAGGCCAGATGCTCCATCTGTCTGGACTGCCTGAGAAACCCAGTGACCACTGACTGCAGGCACTACATCTGCGGCGCCTGCATCCCGCAGTGCTAGTAAGGTCTACAGAACATCTCTCCCTGTCCTGTCTGCCTCCACCACTGTCCTGACAAGAACCTCAGGAGGAACTTCCAGTTATGCCACATGACCGATACTGCTCAGCAGCTTCTCGCCACTGCAAGGCACAAGAGGAAACTGCAGGGAGAGGAGCCCATGTGCAGGAAGCGCAGTCAGATGTGGCCCTGTTCTGTGAGAAGGATCCTGAGCTACTGTGTCCCCAGTGCAGGGTCTCCCCCGACCACTGAGATCATCCCCTGATGCCCATTGAACAAGCTGCAGCTAAGCACAGGAAGCAGCTCAAGAGCTACGTTGAGGCTGGGCACGGTGGCTCACGCCTGTAATTCCAGCACTTTGGGAGGCCGAGGTGGGCGGATCATGAGGTCAGGAGATCGAGACCACCCTGGCTAACACGGTGAAACCCCGTCTCTACTAAAAATACAAAAAATTAGCAGGGCGTGGTGGCGGGTGCCTGTAGTCCCAGCTACTCGGGAGGCTGAGGCAGGAGAGTGGTGTGAACCCAGGAGGCGGAGTTTGCAGTGATCTGAGATGGCACCACTGCACTCCAGCCTGGGTGACAGAGCGAGACTCCGTCTCAAAAAAAAAAAAAAAAAAAAAAAAAAAAAAAAAAAAAAAAAAACTACTTTGAACTCTTGGAAAAGCAAGTTGAAGATGCTGCCATGGGGTATGAAATGCACATCTCAGAATCTTTTGTGGTGACCAGGAAGGAGGAAAAGCAGAGGAGAAACTTATTTTCTGAATTGGAACAATATAAGCATTTCTCAAGAATGAAACAAGTTGCAATTCATAGCAGGCTACTAATTGAAAAGAAAAATTAAAAAAAAAAAAAAACTAAAAACTAAGTGAAACAAAAGCAGAAATTGAGACCATATTTTCACCTTAGAAAAATCTGCGTTGTGAAATAACACAGACGTATTTGCAGGCGGACCTGGGGTTGCTGACAAGTTTTGAAAATGTCCACAATAAGCATGAAAACCTGAAAAGCCTTGCAGTATTGTCATATGAATCAAACAATGAGATTTTCAGTGTCCCTCTCCAGCGTTCAGGTGTGCAAAAAGTGACCAGCATGCTTGAGTCAAATTTGACAGTAGGTCCTAAAACTGCCTACCCTAAATGTATTAGCATGAAAAATAGAAAACGTAGGAAATTTGAGATAGGGAAACCAAACTTTGCTCATAATATCAAACCATTTAGTTCTTACACGGTTGTGGTTCCTGAGAGGTTTAACACTGGCAGGTAGGAGTGAGAGGCACAGGTGTGCGGCCCTTCAGTGCGCGTCAAGACTCTCCCCAGAGATGCTCATACAGCACCGTCCCCAAGAAAAAGATAGTCATTCCAGCAATGGAGTAATTGTTGGAGGATATGGGATGTAGCCCCATGTCAGCAGATTGGCCTCTCTCCAGACCACGAGTTGAAAGAAGTTTCATTTTATAATTTGCATGCGGGATCATATTTGTTGACTATTGCTGATATATTTACAGAAAAACGTGTGCTTTATGTCTGCATTGGACCTTCATAATATCTCTTGCAATTACTGCAGTCGGTGATGGATAGTATTCTACCTGAAAAACTGTTTTGAATCATATATTTTCTTCCAATGTTCTTCAAGGGAATTTCTAATAAAGAATGTGACTCGAAAAAAAAAAAAAAAAAAAAAACCCTGCTAATCTAATATAGTATTTCCCTTACTTGAATCCTGCAGAATGTTGGTGCTGTTTTCCCTAAGCTGCTTATCAGATTCTGCTTTGTTTTATAGCTCATTTTATGCTTGTTTTTTTAATCTCCTTTCCCAACTGCCGTCACTCTTGCATCCCCCAACCACCCATGCACACCCATATATTTCAGGGATCAGGACATGCTCATTGTTTATCCTGCTTCTTAATACAGTGCCTTGTATGTGAGAGATGCTCAGTATTTAGTTATTGGATTAAACTGAATTATTTATAAATCCGGGATACCAGTCTATGAACTAAGCAGTTGTCACCTTTATATAAAAATTGCATTGCTTGTAAGATTGGCAAAATTATCATTTTATAATTAGACATGGGATGCACACATTGTTCTGGTAATGTTTGGTTGCCAGACTGCTTTCTGTGCTATAACTACCCTCAGACAGCTAATTCATTTCAATTATTGATGACAGCCATATCTTAGTAACCCATAAGCATGTGGAAAGAACTGAATAATTAAACTTTCATTTTCAGTCCAAATGAGAATTTTCAAATGGGCAAACAAAGCATCTGGCCTTTTCTTTTTTTTTTTCCCCCCCCACATTCAGTGGCATTACTTTCATTTTTTCCATCAGGTGATACTTAAGGAGCAGCTTTCTCTGCCATTGGTATTTAGTGTCTCTGTGGCTTTGATGCAATTTTGAAGATGCTCTCAGCCCAGGTTTATGATCAATGGGATCCTATTGCCCTGCTGCTCATGGTACACTTGGCTGTACTTTATAGGATGGTTCTCCCCAAAGAATCTTGCAAGTTCAAACCACACTGGGCTGCCTAATGGAAAATCTTCAAGAAATTTCCTCCTACAAGATTGCCGGGAACATTTCCACCCCATCAGATTGTCAGTCTGGTTCCAAATAAGATGTCCCTAAAACGTGTTATTATTGTGGCTGTTTTTTAAGACAACATTGGTTGTGTCACAGGTAGCGACTATCTGGGGCTGGTAGCATGGGAGGGAATAAGAATTTACCAAGACCGTTGTAGGTAAAGAAAGGCAGATTTATTAGAGAAAGTAGGAAAGTATGTTGCAAGGAAGCAGTGGGCAGGCCAGCAAGAGAGGAGCTGACTGTAATGAGAGAAAGGGTTACTGGGGATTTTATAGGATGGTACTTGTGCTGTGTGCTGGAGAGGGCTTCATACAGCAATGATAATGCCAAAGTTACGGTGAGCTAACTTGCATTTCCCAATCAGCTGAGTGTCTGATGATAGCGGGGTACAGGAGGATTGTGAGTTATTTGCCCAGGAGGGCCATGTGTCCTGGGCCATGAAGAAAGGCAGATTTGTAGCTTATCTCCTTTTTCTTTCTGTTTTCCCCTGCTGCTGCCAGCCTGACTTCTTTTTCCTCATTAGGACTCCACAGGTTATATTCATGGGGAAACAGTAAACTGTTTGTGTAAGTCTTCTCAGCCCCACACACCTATCCCTGTTCGAGCCCAGTGAAATGTTCTGTATTTTGTAGCCTTTGACCAACCAGTTGCCAAGCAGCTATTGGACTGTCTCCCATTCCGGATACATAAGATGACTTCCTTCCATTAACTGAAACATTGATTTGAGACAATCACTTTGCAAGTATATTGATCCCTTTAATGGGAAATTGTTGCATAAGGTTCCCAGATTTCAAATCTTACCCTGTTTTTGAATATTGACACTTTCTTTTTCTTTTTTTGAGACAGAGTCTCGCTCTGTCGCCCAGGCTGGAGTGCAGTGGCACGACCTCCCCTCGCTGCAAGGTCCGCCCCCCGGGTTCCCGCCATTCTCCTGCCTCAGCCTCCCGAGTAGCTGGGACTACAGGCGCCGCCACCACGCCCGGCTAATTTTTTGTATTTTTGGTAGAGATGGGGTTTCACCGTGTTAGCCAGTATGGTCTCGATCTCCTGACCTCGTGATCCACCCGCCTCGGCCTCCCAAAGTGCTGGGATTACAGGCGTGAGCCACCATGCCTGGCCAGATATTGACACTTTCTAAAGCATTCCCATATCAAGTTTGAAAGAGATGTTGGTTGGATATATATTGAAAGGAGTCAGATGCACCACAGAAACACAAACATGGTACCATAGGCTCAACAGAGTAGTGCTTTGGGTGTTTTGTGGGAGTTTAGCTCTAGAAATTAACAAAAGGATTAGACAAGGATTCAGTTCATCTCAGTTGTATTTCTAAACTCAGGCCCATACTGTGAGTTTAGAATATCAATTTCTCAAACGATGTTGGAACACCTTGAGCAGCTGCTCCATGCAAAGCACTATGGGGAGGGTATGGTAAAAACGAAAACGAAAAATATGACCAGTCTACAAGCAACAGGTGTCATTCAAGAGTACATTATGATACAGCACAAAGGTCAATATCGCCTTTATAAAATTCTAACTGAATGTTTTGCTTATGGAAGTACCTTGGAGTGTTCACACCTGATTCAAATTCATGGGAACAAACTGTCAGTTCGTTACTCATGAAGCCAGAATGGAAAACGCAGTTTAGATGTGTGGTCAAATTGTGCCTCCTATTTCCAGAATTGAACTTGCCAAAGTGGAAGGAGTCACAGCTGCAAATCTGCAGGTTGTGCATGTCCCCACAGAGGGCAGGGACAAAACAATCAAAGACCAGGCTGCTCTTTCTTCCCCCACCCTCCCTCCCACCCCCGACGAACACATTCAGGGAAACAGGCTGCTCTAAAGAAGGAGAGCCAATGCTCTGCATGCTAAATTCATTCCTTAGTCTCGCCAGGGAGGTTAATCTTCCTGCCACAGGAGGAGTAAGTCAGTGAGAAGTAGAAAGGAGGAGCAAGTTATGCTTTTTAATGCTTCCAAAACGGTAGAAGTACTTAATCTTTGGGCCAAAGCCCTGGGCAAAGTAGAAACCCCGAGAGAGGGAGAGGGTGGATCTCAAAGTCACGATGGAGACAAGGAAGACCAAGTTACAACATGAATTGAGATTCAGTCATGACCCTAGATTGTATTTGGGACAGCCTTATTAACTATTTTCATTACAAGTGAAGATAACTTTACACCTCTGGTATCTTTCCATCAATAATCCTATGAAGCCTCTCTGCATGTGTTTTCCTAGCATCCAATGCTGAAAAATGGAAAACAGGTAGATGGGCAAGTTTCCTGCTTGAAATTAGAAAGAGAAGGAAGGGAAATCTGTTTGAGTCAGGCAGCAACAGACAATGGCAAATGCATTTGTAATTTTCATATGCAGGGTGCAGCAGGTCACTGCATGTCCATGACCCTTTTCCTGGAGAGTGTAGGTGCGGCAGAAGGTATGGCAAAAGTGTGCACTCCAGCTCTTGTGCCTCAGTGTAACTCCTGATGTCTGGTTGGTTATAATAATATTGCTGTTGTTAATAACTGCAAATGCTGTTACATTTGCAGACATTGTCCTAAGCGGATTGTACATATATACATATATACTTATGTCCAGATATAAACGTCTGTATATGTACATATGTGTATATATACATGTGTCTGTATACATACACACACACAATAAATTGTCTAATTATCCCAACAACCCTGTGAATTTTATTACTACCCCACTTTACAGAAATGCTAAGGAATTTGTCAGTTACAAACACAAAAGATTAAGGGACTTGTCTAAAGTCAAGAAGGCTGGAGAACTGAAATTGAATCCTGAGTCCTTGCTCTAGCCACTAAGACAGATAAAACTTTCTGGATGGACAGCGATTGCACTCAGGGTTGCAGGCTAACCCAGTGGTCATCCAGACCAGAGGAGAAGCACTGTCTTCTTTCATCATTCTGCAATGTTTCTGGAACTTCACGGACAGGGAAGCTATGAGAAGCAATGGTGCTGGGAATCTAGATGCCAGGTTTCCTTTCAAAAGGCTAGACCTGCCCTTGTTGTTCCCACTGCTGGGGCGTAAGTGTGGGAAAAGCAGTGCTGCTACGGAGGGCATTGTCGAGGAGGAGAAGTCCAGTGAGCAATGCTCTGAATCACAGAGGAATGAATCAGAAGCAACACACAGAAGTAAAAACATTTCTCTGGGGCAAGAGGAAGAGCCCCCTTTTCTGATATTTTTACAGCATTTCTCTGCTTCAAGGTCTCTCCTAGACTCTGAAGACTATAAATGTGTCTTATGAATTATAATCTACAAATGGAAACCCACTAAATTCCATCCATGTGTCCATGCCTCCCATTATTTGATGACTTGGCTGTAAAGGAAAGTAGCCTGAGATTTATACTTTTTAAAATTTTCTTTTTCTAATTATTAAAAAAAAAAAAAAAAAAAACTGAAGCCTACATCACCCAGTCTTCCCCAGTCAGCTTCCCATCCAAGGGCTAACCAGGCCCGACCCTGCTTAGCTTCAGAGATCAGCCACGTTCAGCATAGTACGGCTATGGCAAATTTTCCATTAGGAAATATTTGTTCTACCCATTATTTCATCTTGTCCTAAATAAAAACAAGCTTAATGGGTAATACGCACATTTCTGTTAATATCCTGTGCATAAGTGGGGTGGGGCGTTTATTTTACAAACCTGAAAGGGTTGCCCAGTATTTTGTCAAAAGAATAGATTCTTTGAGGGATTTGAAAAGGGAATCAAATACAACCCACTGAAACTGGAATGACCTCAACTTCCTCACTGCTCGTTAAGAAGCTAAGAAGACAGAAAGCAGAAAGGTCAGGAGGAGCCTTGATGGCATTTTGGCATCATTTTCAACTGTCTTAAAAAAGTATGATGAAATTAAAGTACTGCAAGAAATAACTGATATGCGTTTCCAATTTGCTTCATCTCATTTCACTCTCAGGCCCCATTCCTTTAAGATGCCTCCCATTAATATTCTCCAGTTACTCTACTCAAGGTTTTATCTATTGATTTTCCTTTGCCTAGATAAAGCCAAGAATTGTTGTGTGAATTCCTTCTAGCTAGAATTCAAAGATGCGAAGTGAATAATTGTCCTTTAGAACGTTTTTAGATCCTTATAAAAGATGAAGAATTGACTAAAGTGAAAGGGAGGAAGAAAGGGAAGAAAGGGAAGGAAGGAAGGAAGGAAGGAAGGAAGGAAGGAAGGAAGGAAGGAAGGAAGGAAGGAAGGAGGAAAGGAAGGAAGGAAGAAAGAAAGAAACAAGGAAAGGAAGAATGAAGGGACATTATTCTGTGATCTTGCTAGTCGCTTCCCCTTTCGTCGTCTCAATGTTACCAGTGGAGGGTGTCCAGGTTCTTGGTGTTTTGAACAAAGAATTGGACAAAATGCACAAACAAAGCAATGAAAGAAAAACCACAGATTTATTGAAACAAAAGTATACTCCACAAAGTAGGAGCGGGCTCAAGCAAGCAACTCAAGAGTGCTGGTTACAGAATTTTCTGGGGTATAAATACCCTCTAGAGGTTTCCCATTGGTTATATGTTTACACCCTACATAAATGAAGTAGTGGCCCGCAACCAATCAGCAGCTAAAGGGAAGTTACAAAGTTACACCCTATGCAAATGTCTGATTGGTTGGGGAAGGTGACCAATCAGAGGCTGAAGTGAAGTCACAAAGTTAGACCCCTATTCAAATGAAGACTAGGCTGCTGACCCGTGTGATTGGTTGTGGGAGGGGGCCAGTCAGAGGTACTTTCCATTTCTCTTGTGTGATATAGAGAAAAGGTGTGGGGGGTGGGGGGTTGGGAAGAAGCAGGGGTGGGAAGGAAGGGCAGTTGCAAAGGGAATAGCCTCTGATCCTTTTGTTACTTGGGAGTGGAGAGGTGGAGTTTTCCTTTCGATTCAAATCAGCCTTAGGTTCCCTTCCTCCAGACCCTGTTCTGCTGCCTCATCAGTATCCCTAATTTTGAAATAAGGTTGAGCTAACTGTTCTCTAAGATTCTAACATCCTCCCCTGTCTCTTCAATTAGTCATGTTCCTTCTGGCAGGCATTATGATTCCCATGTGGTAGACATAGAAAATAAGACATCAAGAAGTTAAGTGGTATAAACCACCCACTGTGGGAATGAAGGGGTGGGAGAGTAAGCACATTTCTGAGCAGGAGGCTGCTTTCAGCTCCCAAGATTCAATTCTTGATTTTCTATCCCCCGTAACAAAAATTTCACCTCAAGGGCAGAAACAAAATCAATTTAGAGCTCCTAGTAATTAAATTTCCTGCCGTAACTCAGAATATAAATCAGCAGCTAACTGGATGCATGTGAGCTGCTCCCAGTTGCAAGTTCTTTGGTCTTTGTCGAGAAAATTAAAGAAATACTTGTTCACCTTTCTATAAAATCATGGAAACAACAAACTGGGCATCTGTAAATGATAAATGGAGCTGTGCTTGAGCTAACTTGTATTAAGCATTCTGAATTACAGCAAAGAACGGTGCTAATACCTCTCCTCTCTCCATTCTGATGACAACAGCATCCATCAGACACCCGCACTGGTTTCTGCATTACCAGTAAAACCCACCAAACCAACTCTGTCTCCTTTTGTGCTGCCTCTCATGACCTAGCTAAAAATGATTGCTTTCCCCCCACTTACTGCGTTCTCTTTGATGACCACCTTTCGCTAATTTTGACAAAATAAGAAATAAAAGTCTGGGTGTGGTGGCTCACGCCTGTAATCCCAGCACTTTGGGAGGCCATGGTGGGCAGATCACCTGAGGTCAGGAGATCATAACCATCCTGGCCAAGATGGTGAAACCCCATCTCTACTAAAAATAAAAAATTAGCCAGGCATGGTGGCGGGCTCCTGTAATCCCAGCTACTCGGGAGGCTGAGGCAGGAGAATTGCTTGAACCCAGGAGGCAAAGGTTGCAGTGAGCCGAGATTGTGCCACTGCACTCCAGCCTGGGTGACAGAGTGAGACTCCATCTCAAAAAAAAAAAAGAAAAATATTTTTCTGGTGTAATTACGTGTATCTCCTAATTCCTATTTTGAAACCCAAAACACCTGGGCAGAAAGAGGAGGACAAGCACATGGCAAGTAGGACCTGGCCCCCACCCACAGGGAATGCCTAGACTTGCCAGTGCTTCACTTGGCAAATAATCCTTCCTGAAGATGAAACATTAAACTAGTTTTTGAGTATTCTTTCAGCTTTCTTGAAGACCCTTAATCTCTTTGTACCTCGGTTTTCTTACTGTGAAATGGATTGTGAGGTTTAAATGCATGTAGACATATGAAGCCTTGAGAACAGTACCTGGTGCACACATCAAGCACTATAATTAATTAGCATTGCTTCTCTTGTTAGTTCTCCCTATGTAGTAGATTGATAACATCTCCTTGGATTGTATGAAACCCAAACACTTCCACCAAAGTCCCCCGTACTTCAAAATGTCATAGTGCAAGAGAGAGAATGGAACCACTGACATAACTTGAGTTTTTTTGTTGTTGTTGTTTTTGAGGCGGAGTCTCACTCTGTTGCCAGGCTGGAGTGCAGTGGCACGATCTCAGTTCACTGCAATTTCTGCCTCCCGGGTCCAAGCGATTCTTCTGCTTCAGCCTCCCGAGTAGCTGGGACTACAGGCATGTGCCACCACACCCAGCTAATCTTTTTGTATTTTTAGTAGAGATGAGATTTCACCATGTTGGCCAGGATGGTCTCCATCTCTTGATCTAGTGATCTGCCCGCCTTGGCCTCCCGAAGTGCTGGGATTACAGGCGTGAGCCACCGCGCCCGGCCATAACTTGAGTTTTCAATAAAATAACTATGCTGATAACAGCTTCTTGACAGTGGACTACAGTTGTTGAGACCTTAATTAAGCCTGTCTCTGCTCCATGGGTTCATCACTAACAATATGCCCACTTTGTAAGAAAAGAAACCGATCTCTTCTAAAGAATAATTAGGTATAAATATCCAGCTTTTTCAGGATGATTTTATTCAAACGGTTGAACCATTCAGTCAGTCATTTAACTTATTTTTGACTGCATAAATCAACTGTGTGATTGAACTAGGAAGTCAGAGCAGCCCATCAGGATGCTCTCTGGCGTGTGGTCGGCCACGGAGGCTGGACAGGGCTGAGCAACCTATCACCAGGCAGAGGGCTGATCCCTGGCAAGTCCTCAGATAACTATTTAAAATTCAAAAAATAATAGATGTGGCCGGGCGCGGTGGCTCAAGCCTGTAATCCCAGCACTTTGGGAGGCCGAGACGGGTGGATCACGAGGTCAGGAGATCGAGACCATCCTGGCGAACACCGTGAAACCCCGTCTCTACTAAAAAATACAAAAAACTAGCCGGGCGAGGTGGCGGGCGCCTGTAGTTCCAGCTACTCGGGAGGCTGAGGCAGGAGAATGGCGTAAACCTGGGAGGCGGAGCTTGCAGTGAACTGAGATCCGGCCATTGCACTCCAGCCTGGGCGACAGAGCGAGACTCCGTCTCAAAAAAAAAAAAAAAAAAAAAAAAAATAGATGTTTGTGAGGGTATGGAGAAAAGGGAATCCTTATACACTGTTGGTGGGAATTTAAGTTAATACAACCTCTATGGAAACAGTGTGGAGATTTCTCAAAGAGCTAAAAATAGAATTACCATTCGATGCAGCAATCCCACTACTGTGTATCTACACAAAGCAAAAGAAGTCATTATATCAAAAAGACAGGTGCCTTTGTATGTTTTTCATAGCACAATTCACAGTAGCAAAGATGTGGAATCAAAGTGTTCATCAACAGGCCTGGTGCAGTGGCTCATGCCTGTAATCCCAGCACTTTGGGAGGCCAAGGTGGGTGGATCACCTGAGGTTAGGAGTTTGAGACCAGCCTGGCCAACGTGGTGAAACCCCGTCTCTCTACTGAAAATACAAAGATCAGCTACATGTGGTGGCGGGAGCCTGTAGTCACAGCTACTAGGGAGGCCGAGGCAGGAGAATCACTTGAACCTGGGAGGCAGAGTTTGCAGTGAGCCAAGATCACTCCATTGCACTCCAGCCTGGGCGACAAAGCGAGACTCCATCTCAAAATAAAAAACAAAACGAAAAAAAGATGTTCATCAACAGATGACTGGATAAAGAAAATATGGTATATATACACAAGGGAATACTATTTAGCCACGAAAAACAATGAAATAATGTCTTTTGTAGCAACATGGATGGAACTGGAGGCCATTATCTTAAGTGAAACAACTTAGAAATGCAAAATCAAGCACCACACATTATCGCTTATAAGTGGAAGCTAAATAGTGTGTACACATGGACATAGAGAGTGGAATAATCGACATTGGAGATTCAGAAGGGTGAGAGCATGGGAGCGGGATGAAGGATGAGAAATTACTTAATGAGTACAATATCCAGGTGATGATGGTTACGATAAAAGTCCCCACTTCACCACTGAGCAAAATATCCACGTGACGAAACTGCCTCATACCCCTTACATTTATTTTTAAAAATTAAGAATTTGTCAGCAAATCAATCAGACCTTCAGCTTCTTTTCCCTTTGCTAATCTAGACATAGAAATTCATCAGAAGCCCAGAACTCTATATTATTTTTCCCATTGCCAGCATTTTAAAATTTGTCATAAATCTGTCCTGAATTTCTTGCTCTGGGTGAAAAAGCTGCAAAACAAAAGCCAGTTTTGTTCTGGTTTGTTTGTTTGTTTGTTTTCCATCGTCAACAGCAGCCTGAACTAATATGTAAAACTAGAAATGGGCTTGAGTCATTCTAGGGTAGAGAGGAAGATATTCGGAGGAAATTTAATTCTCTTTACGTCTCTAGAAGGCAGTGGTTGGCCTCCTCCCTTCCTCCAGCTCCTAAAGCTGTAATGTAGCCACAGAATGAAATGATGTCAGGGGTTGCAAATAAAACCTCACAGCAAGCCTGCAGCTTAGTTTATGCGACAGGGGAAATGCAACACTAAATCTTTGTTTAGAATAAAGTTATTAAAAACCGGAGAAAATCTAGGCAGTGCCCAGGGAGACGGTGCCCACTTGCATCTTGATGGTGATCAGTGGTTTATAAGGAGAGTCTTGGGGTAGACACATAGTGAGAATGTTCATATTCTTCCCTCCATCTGATCCTACCTAAAGGGTCAAACATCACTCAGAATTATGGTGCCATTACAGAAGCATTTTTATGTTACTTTTCCCAATTTTCCATTAGCTAATGTGGTTTGAGCCAGGCACTGAGCTAATATTTGCCTGCACCTTTTCATTTATTCTTCACAGCAATCTTATGAAATATACCAATCTTTGGATGGAGAAAGTGAAGAGCTGAAGTGCCTTGCCTAGTCTGTCTCCACAGCCTGCTCCATAGGTGACTTGCTATGTCCTAACTAGGCCATAATGGTCTCTCTCTAGTTCCTGTGCCCCCTGGCCAGGGAGGAGCTATCAGAGTTGGCATCCTGGTACTCTTCTGGGTGTCAATTTTCAAAATAAAAGTTATCCAGAATAATCGCGTCCTATCATATTGAAGAGCAGGTGTCTTTCTTCAGATCGGTGGAGCTTGCAATAGTTGTTTTTGTTTGCTTGATTTTCGTCTTCAACAGCAGCCTGAACGTGCTGTGACTACTTCATTTAATATCATTCTACACATCAGGAGAAAGTCAGCAGGGAGTGTGGGAGGGGCAGCTGCTTTGATCCACAGCCACTGCCTTTGGCTTTCATTTGCCCCAGCCTCAGTAGAGAGGGCAAACGTCCACATGAAGATTAGCAGACAAATACTCCTGAGAAACAAGGTGGATAGGGAAATAGCATGGTTTTATTTCTTTCTCTTTCTTTCTTTCCTTTCTGACAGGATCTTGCTCTATTGTCCAGGCTAGAGTGCAGTAGGGCAATCACTGTTCACTGCAGCCTTGAACTCCTGAGCTCAAGAGATCCTCCCACCTTGGTCTCCCAAGTGGCTGGGATTACAGTTTTGTGCCTCCACACCAAGCTCTTTTTTTTTTTTTTTTTTTGTAGAGATAGGGTCTCACTCTGTTGCCCAGACTGCTTTTGAACAAACAATCCTCCCATGCCCGACTTTAAATAGCATATTCTCATCCAAGCTTTGAATAGTTTTCCAAGCATTAATGTTTGCCATGTGCGAGCAAACAACCTGAAAACACCACGGGTCTGATGTGGAGACACCAAAGGAAATCAAAGAGATCTGAACATAGTAAAAGTGAATTATGGCCACTGAATTTGCCTTTTGGACTCAAAAGTCAAATGATTCCCTTGATATCTACTTTCATGGGAGCCTATCTCTGGCTCTACTAGGCTTGAATAGCATTGATTTAGTTATATTTATTATTTATTTATTTATATTCCATAAGTCTTTGAGCAACTGGTGGTATTTGACTACACAAGTTCTTTAGTGGTGATTTGTGAGATTTTGGTGCACTCATCACCTAAGCAGTGTACATTGAACCCAATTTGTAACCTTTGGTCCCTCACCCCCTTCCTTTCCCCCATTTCTCGCTAGTCCCCAAAATCTGTTGTATCATTCTTATGCCTTTGCATCCTCATAGTTTGGCTCCCACTTACGAGTGAGAACATATGATGTTTGGTTTTCCACTCCTGAGTTGCTTCCATTAGAATAATAGGCCCCAATCCCATCCAGGTTGCTGTGAATACCATTAGTTCATTCCTTTTTATGGCTGAGTAGTATTCCAACATATGCATATATACCACAGTTTCTTTATCCACTCGTTGATTGATGGGCATTTGGGTTGGCTCCACATTTTTGCAGTTGCAAACAGTGCTGCTATAAACATGCATGTGCAAGAATCTTTTTCGTATAATGATTTCTTTTCCTCTGGGTAGATACCAGTAGAGGGATTGCTGAATCCAATGGTAGTTCTACTTTAGTTCTTTAAGGAATCTCCACAGTTTTCCATAGTAGTTGTACTGGTTTACATTCCCACCAGCAGTGTAGAAGGGTTCCCTGTTCACCACATCCACACCAACATCTATTATTTTCTGATTTTTTGATTATGGCCATTCTTGCAGGAGTAAGGTGGTATCACATTGTGGTTTTGGTTTGCATTTCCCTGATCATTAGTGATGTTGAGCATTCCTTCATATGTTTGTTGGCCATTTGCATACCTTCTTTTGAGAATTGTCTATCCATGTCCTTAGCCTACTTTTTTATGGGGTTTTTCTTCTTGCTAATTTGAGTTCATTGTAGATTCTTGATATTAGTCCATTGTCAGATGTATAGATTGTGAAGATTTTCCCCCAGTCTGTGAGTTGTCTGTTTATTCTTCTGACTGTTCCTTTTGCCGTGCAAAGGCTCTTTAGTTTAATTAACTCCCAGCTATTTATTTTTGTTTTTATTGCATTTGCTTTTGGGTTCTTGGTCACGAAATCTTTGCCTAAGCCAATGTCTAGAAGGGGTTTTCCAATGTTATGTTCTAGAATCTTTATGGTTTCAGGTCTTAGATTTAAGTCCTTGATCCACCTTGAGTTGATTTTTGTACAAGGTGAGAAATGAGGATCCAGTTTCATTTTCCTACAGTCTTGCCAATTATCCCAGCACCATTTGTTGAATAGGGTGTCCTTTCCCCGCTTTATGTTTTTGTTTGCTTTGTCAAAGATCAGTTGGCTGTAAGTATTTGGGCTTATTTCTGGGTTCTCTATTCTGTTCCATTGGTCTATGCACCTATTTTTATAATAGTAACATGCTGTTTTGGTGACTATGGCCTTATAGTATAGTTTGAAATCAGGTAATGTGATGTCTCCAGATTTGTTCTTTTTGCTTAGTCTTGCTTTGGCTATGCGGGCTGTTTTTGGTTCCATATGAATTTTATAATTGTTTTACCTAGTTCTGTGAAGAAGGATGGTGGTATTTTGATGGGAATTGCATTGAATCTGTAGATTACTTTTGGCAGTATGGTCATTTTCACGATATTGATTCTATCCATCCATGAGCATGGGATGTGTTTCCATTTGTTTGTGTCATCTATTCTTTTGGCAGTATTTTGTAGAGGTCTTTCACCTCCTTGGTTAGCCTCCGTGCCTTTGCACATGCCTGATATGTCCTACCTGCTCTATCTCCTTTCACTTAACCACGAATAGTCCTTAATGTGTCTGTACATTTCATTCTAGGAGTCTCTATTAAAGGCACACAAAGGTATACGGGATGCTCATTGTTTTATTTTTTGCATTAGGGAAAGTATAGGGATGAAGTCCATCAGTGGGTTAAACAACTTGTGTCCATCTATCCTGTGGTTACCGGGGAGCTGGAAAAGGATGACAGATCTGTACAGAGGAACATGGAAAGATCTCAGGGCATGTTGTACTGGGAAGTCCTCAGAGCAAAGAGAGATAGGTTCATACATGGTAGACGACCTCTCCTATCATCCTGAGTAAACAGTCTTGGCGAGGGGCTTAAGGAAGGGGTAAAAAGGGAGTTTACTATCAGTGGACCCCAGGACTTGAGAGAGCCAAGGTTTCCCTAATAACCCCTCACTGGGTGTTCAAGTCATAGAAAGCATGTATTTTTGTGTGCTGTTCCTTAATGACCAAAATTTCACATTGTATAGTTTCATTGACTAAATTAAAAATCATCTGTAATTTTTGCAAAGCGATACTGGACTCAACTGAAGCCAGTATAGCTGTGTTCCTGAGTGTATTTGATTAGGGGTCAGAAAACCTGCACTCAATTCTTAATTTACCACTGACTAAATCTCTAACTTGGGGCTAATATTTTTATTTATTTGTGTGAGCTTTACTTTCCTCATCCATCCCTTGAGAGAGGTGGACAAAATGATCTCTGTGGTCTTTTAAGATTCTATTGGTCTATTACTCTTAAGGCTTGTGGAACGTTAATAAGAATAATAATTACTAACATACTGCTAGTGATTACCATGTGATAGACACTGTTCTTAGCTTCTTATATGTATTAACCACTTTAATTCTCATAGCAACATATGAAATAAATACTATTATCTCTATTTTATGGAAGAAGAAGCTGAGGCCCAGAAATTAAGTATGTTGTTCAAAGTCGCACAGCTAGAAAGTTGTGGAGCTATTAACAGAACCTAAATCCAGGCAGTCTGACTCCAGAATCCATGATTCCAGCCATTCTGTTATGTTGCAATTAAAATCGACCTTTTTCTTGCCACCTGATTTAATGATTCATACAAAACAAAATAGTGTTAAGGAAACAACACTATTTTTTTATGATATGAAAAGTATAGATGAATATAAGAAAATTATCTGCAAGAGACTTACTACAAAAAAAAACCAGCAAAATTTTACTTGAATATTTAGCATTTTTGTAACATGTCACCTCTATGTATCATAATGTAACCACATCTACTTACTTCAAATGCAAGAAAAGAGATGTCATAACTACCTCATTCTTATGCATTCATTTTTTTTCTGAAAATAACAGCGTAAGACACATGTGGCATTGATGCTTTCAATTTTAATTTCACAGATGAAAGAACTCGGTGTCATCTTCTACAACTGCAGCTGCCTGGTCCTAGACTTACAAAGGATATTTGCTCTATATAGTTCATTAAAATTCAAAAGCAGAGTGCCTCAAACCTGGTCCAAAAGACTCTATGGGGTCTATGACAATGAAAAGAAATTGCAACTTCAGTTGAATGAAACCAAATCTCAAGCATTTGTATCGGTGAGTTGTTTTCCCTTTCTCCTCCCCTTCTCCTTCTTCCTCCAAAGGCTCTTTATTAAGTTGGAATGTTTAAGTGTGATCTTGTATTGGGCAAAAATGAATTACAGTGGTTCTGTCCCATAACGCGAAGAGTTAAAATGTGTCTACCCTTATGCGCAGTCGTACCCTCAAACATAATAAATCTTGATTATCATTCCTTGTGTCAGATACCTTGAGTTATCTGATTTGATTCCCTCAATCACCCTGTAAGCTAGGTATGGGGTTGTAACCATTTTGCAAATGAAGGTATCGACCTTACCTACTAGCAAAAAACCCATCAGATGAGGCATGCCAAGAGAGGCGCCAGCACCCAGCTCTTCTGACACCAGAGCCTATTAGCCTATTTTCAATGCCCTACATTGATTTTTCAGATTTGTTTTTAGCAGAACCCTTTGATGAGATAAATCTGAGGGAATCTCAGTGTATAGATCAGACAAAAGCAGAGCTGCTGTACCTGGTTGGGGCAAGTGGGCAAGAGGCCCACACAACAGGACAGTGCTCCCTGAACAGCTTCAGGCCTCTGACTCTGCTAAGAACCATTAGCCACACCCTCCACCCACCCTCACCTTCCCAGTCCACCACCCAGCTGGGCACATGCCACAGCTATCCAGAGTTGTTACTGGAAAGGGGCAACGTAAATATCTGGGCCTACAGTCCTAGTCCTCAAACTGTAGTACAGTAGATCCTTCAACAACATTGTTTTGTTCAATGCCCATTCGTTATCATGTTGATAAGAAAAAAAACCAATTGATTTCCGGCTGGGGCCACTGTGTGTGTGGAGTCTGCACATTCTCCACCTGTCTGTGTTGGTTTTTGCCGGGTACTCCTGTTTCCTCCCACATCTCAAAGCTGTGCAAGTGAAACGAACTGGCAGATCTGTGTGTGGTCCCAGTGTGAGTGAGTGTGAGTGCCCTGCGATGGGATGTCATCCTGTGCATGGGGCTCTCGGCTGCGAGGGGCTCCAGCCACCTATGACCCTGAACTGGAGTAAGAAGGTAAATAATTATTTTACTTGTTTTTATTAGTCTTTCTTAAATGTATGTATAGCTCACATTTGTTTCAATGTTTAATATTCAAAGTGTTTTGGTCTTTAGAATTTTGATGCTGTTTTTGTGACCAGAAGTAAGCCATAGTAACTTAACTCTCATTTATATCAATTAGCCTATGGTAAAATTGTTTTCATCATACATCAGTTCACTTAAAGTCTTAGTATTCAAGAACCTGTTGATGTCATTAAGTGAGGACTTACTGTACTTAAAACCCGGCTAGGGGCTGGGCATGGTGGCTCACGCCTGTAATCCCAGCACTTTGGGAGGCTAAGGAGGGCGGATTACAAGGTCAGGAGATGGAGACCATCCTGGCAAACATGGTGAAACCCCGACTCTACTAAAAATACAAAAAAGAATTAGCCGGACATGGTGGCGGGCACCTGTAGTCCCAGCTACTCGGGAGGCTGAGGCAGGAGAATGACCTGAACCCAGGAAGCGGAACTTGCAGTGAGCCAAGATCGCACCGCTGCACTCCAGACTGGGTGACAGAGGGAGACTCCGTCTCAAAAAAAAAAAATTGGCTAGGAAGCCTGTTTACAGTACAGATTTACAGTGTCCCCTGTCCCCACCCAGGATCTTATCCACTGGATCTGAGATGAGATCTTAGAATTTTTATTTGAAGCAAGCTTCTGAAATTCTCCTGATGTTCAGATCAACTTCTCTAAGTAATGCTCCCAATTTAATATTGCTATTTCGACCTTGGTTGATATCAGTGCTTTTAGGCCAACGACTTTTATGTCACTAAACAGCATTTTATTGAAGATAAATTAAGTGAATTTTATCCTTTTTGCCTGTTCAAATGAAGGCCCCAGCAGAAAATTTAGAAGTGTAACAATAGAAAGAAAAGACAAAGTTCAAGTTGTCTTAAATAACAAATTCACATAAATGTGAAGAGCAGAAAATAGACTATGAAGGATGTTGATCGGCTAGAGCTAAAATAACTTTTTTGTATGGAGGAGGTCAAGAATGGAGTAGCAAGTAGCATATTATAGGGCATTTTACTAACAAAATATAAATTATATAGACATTTTCAATTCATCTCAAGATGACCCTGTAAGACCAGGAGGCCAAGGAGAATTCCCAATGTGCAATACAAAATTTGCCAAGGAACCTTTAATCCAGAGGGTCGCAGAGTGACATTACATGCCAAGCATGGATCACTTGATCAGGTCCAGTAGAAAAACAAATTGGAAATGGCAAAAAACAGATGAATTAATGAACAAATTTTGAATAATCGCTGGATTTTGAATTTACAGTTTCAGCCTTAGAGATAAGTGAATATGGTTGTTGCATACATTTACAGACTAACCCTTAAACAGGGAGAGTCAGTTTTTGTTGATTCTAAAGTTAACATATTTCCCAGAGAGAGTGGTCTCAGGCCTTTAGTAAAATCTACTACAATTCGATACCTTTGTTATTTTCTAGGGCAAATTCATAAGTGGCTTTTTCTTAAAGAGTTCACCACAAAATGAGTTGTGAGACATTTCTTTGGGTAGTTTTTTAAACTATATAATAGTTTTTCTTTTTTTTATTATTATACTTTAAGTTCTAGGGTACATGTGCACAACGTGCAGGTTTGTTACATATGTATACATGTGCCATGCTGGTGTGCTGCACCCATTAACTCATCATTTACATTAGGTATATCTCCTAATGCTATCCCTCCCACATCTCCCCACCCCATGACAGGCCCTGGTGTGTGATGTTCCCCTTCCTGTGTCCAAGTGTTCTCATTGTTCAGTTCCCACCTATGAGTGAGAACATGCGGTGTTTGGTTTTCTGTCCTTGCAATAGTTTGCTCAGAATGTTAGTTTCCAGCTTCATCCATGTCCCTACAAAGGACATGAACTCCTCCTTTTTCATGGCTGCATAGTATTCCGTGGTGTACATGTGCCACATTTTCTTAATCCAGTCTGTCATTGATGGGCATTTGGGTTGGTTCCAAGTCTTTGCTATTGTGAATAGTGCCGCAATAAACATACGTGTGCATGTGTCTTTATAGCAGCATGATTTATAACCCTTTGGGTATATCCCCAGTAATGGGATGGCTGGGTCAAATGGTATTTCTAGTTTGCTTTCTATTTTTAATTTCCTGTTTTATTTTCTGTTTTTTAATAATGTCAAGCCTGCCTTTGAGTTTCAATTCAACAGATATTGACTGAACACCATTTCTGGAGAGTTATAAGATCTTACAGGTATAAAAACAGTCAGAAAACCCTGCAATTGGAATTGGTATCATTCAGAGTTCCTGAAACTCCCTTCTGTTATAACATTTGTCACATTTTTAGAACTATTGATTTATAATCATCTTTCCCACCATTTTGTTAGACTCTGAAGATCATCTCCTATTAATATATTCTCTTCATCACTGGCATTCCCAGCATTTCACTTGGTACTGGCTAAAAGCAGCAATAAATGTTGGGTAGGTTTTATTAGTAGTAATATTAATAGAAAGCTCCAGAATGCATACAGTTTTCTCAGTAATCTATGCCAGACAAATGCCAAGACAAATTTAGTTCAATATATTTGTTGTATCTTAAAATAGTATATTTTTATAAGCTGATTGTCTCACGGCTAAGTTGAACACAAACAGTATTTGAAGACCTTTGTAACCATTCTCAAAGTTAGATTTTAGATAATTGATAACAGCTTAGATAGATATAAATTTTAACTTATGATGCAAATATAGATTATTTCCAATTTTTTCCCGGAACACAAATAGATTTAACTGTGTGATTTCTAGTAACTTGAGCCAGATAATTCTAATTTTCTTGCATTTCCCATTGAAATTTGAGGATGGGAACAATAGTTGGCTGTTTCTGTCTTGTAGATTTCTTTCTGGAGTCTTTAAGCTTAAGCAATTGCTTTCCAAGATAAAAGATTAGTTCCAGGTCTGTTTTTATTGATGTTAGACAGATTTCACTTCTTGTTTACTGTTCAGTTAATTCACCTATCAGTCATGTGTACTGAGATATATTTAGTGAGTGAGGGCTGACATTAAATAGAACTTGATGCTGTTATGGAAAAATACCACCTCACATTCCTCTTTAGAACCTTCGGTGTATATTGTTAATTGGTTTAACAGCATTACAGAGATGTAATTTACACACCATAAAATTTACCCTTTTAAAGTATACAATTCAGGCCGGGCATGGTGGCTCACGCCTGTAATCCCTGCACTTTGAGAGGCCGAGGCTGGCTGATCACTTGAGCTGCTGACCTCAAGACCAACCTTGCCAACATGGTGAAACCCCATCTCTACTAAACATACAAAAAATAAAAAATAAAAGTAATAAAAATTTAAAAATAAAAATAATTAAAATAAAAAAAATGAAGTATACAATATAGTGGAGTTGAGTATAGTCACAGTTTTGCAACAATTTCTACAATCTAATTTTAGAACTTTTTTCCACCACAAAGAAAAAACCCCATACTGATTAGCAGTCACTATTTTCCCTTCTGTCAGTCCCTGGCACCCACCAATCTACTTTTTCTTTATGGATCTGCCTTCTTCTGGATGTTTTATATAAATAGAATCATACACTGTGTAATTTTTTTGTGATTGCTTCTTTCACCTAACATAATGCTTTCAAGGTTTATCCATATTGTAGCATGGACCAGTACTGCCTTTATTCCTTTTTATGGCTAAATAATTCTATTGTATGGATGTGCCACACTTTGTTTACCCATCTATCAACTGATGGGCATTTGTATTACTACTGTTTCTTGGCTTTTGTAAATAGTGCTGCTATATTCATGTACAGGTTTTGATGTGAATAGCTGTTTGTAATTCGAGTTTGTACATAGGAGTGGATTTACTGGATAATGTGGTAACTCTATGTTGAACATTTTGAGACACTACCAAACTGTTTGCCAAATTGGTGGCACCATTTTATAATCCCACCAGCAGCATAGGAGGGTTTTGATTTCTCCACATCCTTGGCAACACTTGTTATTTTCTGTCTTATTTTAGCTCTACTAGAGGGTATAAAATGTAATCTTATTTTTGTTTTGATTTAAATCTTTTAACATGCTTATCGGCCATTTGTATCTCTCCTTTGGAGAAGAGATACAAATATCTATCAAATATGAAATATTTTGCCTATTTAAATTAGGTTATTTAAAAATTTGTGTTATCAGAGTTCTTTATACAGTCTGTATACAAGTCCCTTAAACAGAAATATGATTGGTTATAGAGACAAGGTCTTACTATGTTGTTGGGGTTGGCCTAAAATTCCTGGGTTTAGGTGTCTGGTTTAAATATATGATTTGCCAGTATTTTATTTCTTTCATTCCATGGGTTGTCTTTTCATATTTAATTATATTTGAACATATATATTCTACAAATAGAGTATATACTTTTTAAAAACCATGAAACTGTTAATAAAACAATTAAAAACCTGCTAAGGTCTGTACAAGGTGATTACACAATGAGTATGCAAAATAAGTTACATTCATATGGCACCTATTGATCTAAGAGACAAACCCAGATTAACCTAGAAGTCAGGTCCCTCAAGAGGTCTTGACTGGTAAAAGACTGCCACAGAGCTGGAATATTGAAGAGGATCTGTATTTTCCCTCTCCTTCTACTTTACTATGGAACAAAGAAGTGCACGGCACAAGGCTCAGAAAATTAATTCAGGAGTGATGAGAGGGAAACTTAGCCCTCTCTTTAATTAAACAGTTGGAACTAGTTAACTTCCTCTGCCAGCTCATTCTTTTGTGTTATTGTTTATTCATTTCTATTCTGGGCAAACATTTTAAAGCCACTAGTCTATCCAGGCACTATTTTTAAAGGTAGAAGACTCTAGAACACATAGCGGAGTACCACCCAGCCCGCAGGTGCATGGGGACTGATACAAATATGCATTTCCTTCATAAACACATGGAGCTCGAGCACCTGCCATTGTGTCAGGCAGTGGGAACACAGGAAGCAATAGGGCAGGTAAGTGCTTATAAAGATCTGTTGACGCAGGTTTGGAAATACCCAGATTGAAGCAACAGACTCCCACAGACAAACCTCCAATGTTTATGCATTTATGAAGCACTTTCACATTCGTTCCACAAGTATGTATTGAGCATGTAATATGTGCATGGCACAAGATGCCAGAGCTACACAACCAGGCAGCTCACAAGCAAGTGGCTAAACACATAGACAGATGAATGCAATTCCATGTAACATGTGCTAGAATGAAGCTCCACAAAGCAAGGATCTTGTCTTGGTCACTGATGTATGTCCCCTTCCTAGACCAGAGCCTGGGAATATTTGCTGATTGAATGAAAGCTCGCACAGAAGAGGGGCATGGAACCCAGCCAGCGAACAGGCCATTCATGTATTTGAGTTGCAAGGCAAACCAGTATGAAAGGTGTGTTATTGTCATTAACCCCATTAGGAAACAGAGGCTCAAAAAGTGTAAGGGACACACCAAGATGCCCCAGGTTCTAAGTGCTGGAGTCTGGCCCGTATCACCAAAGCCCATGGTCTTTCCTCTAAATTATGGCCACAGTGTCCATATTTGTAAGATAATAGCAAATGTAAAGAGACCACAAACAACTCTGCCTACATTTCTTCCTCCCCAAAACCAAAATCTGGTTTTGGAACAAGCAGTGAAATTCAGGGAGTTCCTAACTGAAACACAAATGTGAGCGTTCGGACACATTTCAGAGTTGGCCTAAGCGCCCATCTGGAGCAAAGACCTTCAGCTTCTCCACGTTAACCAAAGAACCTTTAAAGCAGAGCCGACAGGCTAAGGGAATTAAATAATTTGAATATTTTTAACGGCATAGGAAAATGTGTAACATACAATCCCTAAAATCCACTGAACTGTACACTTAAAAATGGTAAAAAAGAAAAAGCAAAAGAAATAAATAATATGGGAGTACAGGGTTAGGAAAAGCAACCTTTGGAGATTTAAAAACAACTTAACTGTTGGGTGTGGTGGCTCATACCTGTAATCCCAGCACTTTGGAAGGCTGAGGCAGGTGGATCATGAGGTCAGGTAGTCAAGACCAGCCTGGCCAAGATGATGAAACCCCATTTCTACTAAAATGCGAAAATTAACCAGGTGTAGTGGCGGGCGCCTATAATCCCAGCTACTCGGGAGGCTGAGGCAATAGAATTGCTTGAACCCAGGAGGTGGAGTTTGCAGTGAGCTGAGATTGTGCCACTGCAGTCCAGCCTGGGCAACAGAGCAAGACTCGATTAAAAAAAAAAATTAATGGAGGAGATCACATTTGAGCTGGAATTTAGAGAACAGAATTAGTGTAGGACTTTGATAGACAAAAATAAAGACACATCAGCCAGAGAAGCCAGCATGAGCAGAGATGCCTGGAGTCAGACATGATGAGGGCACAGCTGTGGACTGGTAATTACCTGCATTTGGGGTCACAGACAGGATGGGAGTTGGTAAATGAAGGAGGCAGAGACACAGGACCGTGGATACACCCCTCCCAATGAGTTCAAGCTGAATTCTGAGAAACCAGGAGTCAGTCCATCCTGGGAGTGATGTATATTTGTTTTTAAACATCCCAGAGATAAGCCAGTTAGTTAGAAAGATGTTAGAACATCCCTGCAAGCAGCACTAGTGCCTGAGTGAGGGAAACTTACTGAGTGATCAAGACCCAGGAAACCCTGCAGAGGCACAGGCTTTCTGTCTTGGTGACAGATGGAGTGTCTGTATATCTGTGTGCTGATGACAGAGGAGTGTAGGACTACCTTTAAAAAACAGGATTGAAGTTCATCCTCATTCCAAAAGAAAAACATAAACGATCAAAAACTCAACCTGTAAAGAAAATACGGTACATATACACCATGGAATACTACGCAACCATAAACAAGAATAAAATCATGTCTTTTGCAGCAACATGGTTGCAGCTAGGGGCCATTATTCTAAGCAAATCAATGCAGGAACAGAAAACCAAATACCATGTTCTCACTTATAAGTGGGAGTTAACATTGGGTACTCATGGACAAAAAGATGGCAACACTAAACACTGAGGACCACTAGCACAGGGGGTAATGAAGGGGGCACGGGTGGAAAAACTACTGAGTACTATTCTCACTACCTGGGTGATGGGATCAGTTGTGCCTCAAACCTCAGCATCATGCAGTATATATCCATGTAACAAACCTGCACCTGTATCTCAAATAAAAGTTGAAATTGTTTTTTAAAAAACCAACTCATCCTGCTCATGATCACCTGCCAAGAGGGCTTTCTGTGTGAGGAAACCTGGAAGGTGTGTTATCCTCAGCATGCTCCTTCCTTACCCCTATGCCCCTCCTAAGGTGGGCATCCAGTCCAACAGCTCCATCTCACAACCCTCTAAGCTGGGGTGGGGACTCCTACTGTGCAGTGTAGGGAGTTGTTCCAGACATAATTGGTGAGGAGGAACTCTGACCGCCCAATACTACCATTCATTCCAGGCAGTTCCAAAAATCAGTTTATTCAGCCTTTTGGTATTAAACATCCTGGCATTATTTATGTCCCATTATAATGCCCCTGGCATTATTTGATACTTGTCACAGCGTATTGCTTGTCAAAGGAAAACAGGAACTATGAGAAACACTATTTTCAGTCCTGTCCAGTGGAAAAATGATGAGAAAACCAAGCACATCTTTCCTTTTCTACAGCAACTGCATCTACAAACACTGTATTTTTATAAAATGAAAACCACCTTAAGCAACATGAGAAAAATGCCTCCAGCAGAATTTGCCTCTTTTTTCATTTTGCTTAAATCTCTCAGAACGTCCTTCTTCTCTGGCTCTCCTGCTGAATTTGGGCATCTTAATAGCTCCCTCAGATTTTCCTGCACTGTTATCGATGACCTTTTCTCAACGATCAACACTTCTCCTAACTCAATGAAAGATTTTGGAGAAACGAAAAAAAACTCCAAGATTTTTCAGTTTGTTTTTGTTTCGATTTTGAGTTTGAAACATTTTCATGCCCACATCATCACATTTCAGATGAAATGAAAATGCTGGGGTAAATGGCTTGCTATGTGCAGTATGTGTGCATGTGTAGTAGCACCTGAGAAAATTATAGCTATGTATGACCGAATTGTGTAAGGTTGGAGGTGGAGTGCTCCTCCAAAAAGAAGTGTGTGCATGGAAAGCAAGAATTATCTCCTAAGTAAAAAGTAAAACAGAGGATACTAGAGACTGGGAAAAGAGGGGATGGGGAAAGATTTGTTAATGGATATAAAAATAACAGCAAGATAGGAAGAATAAGTTCCATTGTTCTATAGCAGTGGTCCTCAACCTTTTTGGCACCACGGACTGGTTTCATGGAAGATAGATTTTCCATGGACCAGGGTCAGCAGGGATGCTTTTGGGATGATCGAAGGGCATTACATTTATTGTGCACTTTTTTTCTTTTTTCTTTTGAGACAGCATCTTGCTCTGTTGCCCAGGCTGGAGTGCAGTGGTGCGATCTCGGCTCACTGCAACCTCTGCCTCCCGGGTTCAAGCGATTCTCCTGCCTCAGCCTCCCAAGTAGCTGGGACTACAGGTGTCCACCACCATGCCTAGTTAATTTTTTGTATTTTTACTAGGGACGGGGTTTCACCATGTTGGCCAGGCTGGTCTTGAACTCCTGACCTCAAGCGATCCGGCCACCTTGGGCTCCCAAGGTGCTGGGATTACAGGCTTGAGCTACCACCCCTGGCTGTGCTCTTTATTTCTATTACTATTACATTGTAATATATAATGAAATAATTATACAACTCACTACATTGTTGAATTAGTGAGAACCCTGAGTCATTTTTGTGCAACTAGATGTTCTCCTCTGGGGGTGATGGCAGGCAGTGACAGATCACCAGGCATTAGAATCTCATAAGGAGATCGCACAACCTAGATCCCTCACATGTGCAGTTCACAGTAGGGCTCACGCTCCTATGAGAATCTAATGCCCCCACTGGTCTGACAGGAGGCGGAGCTCAGGCGGTGATGCCAGCAAGGGAGTGGCTGTAAATACAGACAAAGCTTTGCTTGCCTGTCTTTCACCTGCTCTGCTGCCCAGCACTGGTCCCTGGCCTGGGGAATGGAGACCCTTGTTCTAGAGGACTGTAGTTAACTACGACTATACTTAACAATGATATATTAGTTTCAGATAGTTAGAAGGAAGATATTGAATGTTTCCAATACAAATAAATGATAAAGTTTGAGATGACAGATATGCTGATTACCATCTCATCACTATACATTATATGAATCATGTCACTATGTACCCCACAAATATATACAATTATGTATCAATTAAATTTTTAATACATAAAAATTGAAAATCAAAATGTGTCAGATAATGAAAGAATTCTCTCCAAAACAGACTTGAGACCCATCCCACCACACTTTGATCTTTATTCAACTTTGATAAGATTAAAAATAGCTTTGTCTAATTTGATGAAGCAGAAATTAGGTTGGCAAAAATATAGTTAGAAGCCAAGGTCCATGGGAACAAAGGAAATAAAGAAATCCCCGGCTGCCAAAAATTAGTACGCTAAACGTTCGGCTTTTGTGTCTTCACAGAATTCTCCAAAACTCTTTTGCCCTAAAAACAGAAGTTTTGACATAGATGCCATCTACAGTGTGATAGACGACGCCAAGCAGTACGTGTACATCGCTGTCATGGACTACCTGCCTATCTCCAGCACGAGCACCAAAAGGTCAGTGAATGCCCAGCCTCTGGTGAGAACCCCGTCCCTAAGACCAGGCACTAAACTGGGCACCACAGGAGAAGCCAGCCTGGAAATGGAGATGCCATTGGGTTGCCTTAAGAAGAGTACACCATTCAGTGCTCTTTAGTGTGCACTGGCAATTTACTCATTATGGACCTCTTCCTAAAGTGAGTCCATTTTAAAGGCTTAGGGTCTCACCCTACAGAAGTACCTCAGTAGTTTACATTAAGGAAATGAGAGTAACTTTCTAAAGAAAATTAGGTTGCTCTCAACTTGAAAATTATTTGAAAGGATAAAAGATAAAATATTATATGAAAAAAAAATATCCTTTGAAAATTATTAACAAGGATATACCTGAAAAGGGTGTATTGAAACTGAGTAGTCTTGCCAGACTTTCCTTAAGGGAAGCATTGTTGTTTTATATTCACAGCAGTCTTCATTTAATGCCAAATTCTCATAATATCTTCTCAATGTAAAGGAGAAAGAGGCCGGGCGCGGTGGCTCATGCCTGTAATCCCAGCACTTTGGGAGGCCGAGGCGGGTGGATCACGAGGTCAGGAGATTGAGACCATCCTGGCTAACACGGTGAAACCCTGTCTCTACTAGAAATACAAAAACAAAATTAGCCGGGCATGGTAGCAGGTGCCTGTAGTACCAGCTACTTGGGAGGCTGAGGCGGGAGAATGGCGTGAACCAGGGAGGTGGAGTTTGCAGTAAGTCGAGATGGCGCCACTCACTCCAGTCTGGGCAACAGACAGAGACTCCACCTCAAAAAAAAAAGAGAAACTTATATATGTTCTCAGTCAATCCATCCTTCTCTGTGAAAAGAGAACAGTTTAAAAATGCAATGCTTTTCAATAATTCATCATTGTTCAAGCATGCAAACATGGAATAAATTCAGGGATGGAATTTATGACAAACTCTTTGGAAAATCATTGCATGCATAAATGCATGGCCATGCTTAGGTATTTCCACTTTTGCTTTCTTGCTGGAATGCAGAGGTGCTTGAATAATTAGTTTGATCCAGGAAATGTTTTCAAAGTGCATATTTTTCGGAGTGTGACCCAAGGCCTTTTTAATTTGGAATATTACAGTTTCAAAATAACCATTTACTGAGGCTAAATGATTAAGTATGCCCTATATTGCTTGAATAATTTTTACATCACCAACCCTACATGATGCATAATATGTAGCTTCTTTGTGCAAATAACCATAGGATTACAGAAAGAGTCTTTCTCCAAGAAAATGATTGTTTCTTATAACAGTTAGTAGAAAAGCACTTTTAGCTGCAAGATGCATTTATTTAAACACTTTTATTTTAAAATATTGTGCATCTTTACAAAAATTAGCTGTGTGTGGTGGCACACGCCTGTAATCCCAGCTACTCAGGTGGCTGAGGCAGGAGAATCACTTGAACACAGGAGGTAGAGGTTGCAGTGAGCCAAGATCACATCACTGTACTCCAGCCTGGGCAACAGAGTGAGACTCCATCTCAATACACACACACACACACATACACACACACACACACACACAGAGCATCCTTTGGACATTCATGGATTTTCTTCCCGACACACTTCCACACCTTTTCTATCCCTCCTTTTTATTTTTCCTCCCTTTGTTGTTCACTTGGTTTTAGATTTAGTTTTAGATTTTACCTCCACTTTGGGAATATTTCAAAACATAATAGGGGTTTTACCTGATTTTCCTGTTATTGAGAAGGAGAATAAGGTCAAGTTCAGGGAGTTACATGTTAGGATGGCATGATGATTTCTCAGGATTGACAAAACCTTTGTTCCCTGAAGTTCTATGAACAAAATTGAGATTCTTTATGGTGAAGGGGTAAATAATTAGCATGGAGGATCTAAAATATTTTAGAAATCCAGAAAAAACGAAAAGAATGTTAAAGAATCAGAGGCTCACTTGAAATTTTGCATTTTGGTTATGAATCTACCATTTCAGCTATTAAATGAAACTTCTTTTATTGTATTTTTAAAATTTTAAACCTGTAAATGCTTTTAACTTTCTAAATTGAAAGATCATCAAAGAGACATAAGTAGTTGTCCAAGCATCAAGATTATAATTAAATTATTCTCAATCAGATAAATTAATTATTTGTATAAATTCAGACTGGTGACTCGTCTTTATCTAGTCCCGGAAAAGCTTTTCAGGAGTGAATTCAACTTTAATAAATAGGTAAATACTATCAAATTTCAGTATGTTAATGGAATTAATCTTTCAGACTTAACTTTTAGTCTATATATTGCCAACCATCCAAATGAAAGAGAAAAAAATCATACACTCTCAAATCAGAAATGATTAACAGCATGTATAAAAAACACACACTATTATTTAGCCATAGTGTTAGAAATAACTTCTACTTTTCAAGATAGTAGGAAGGGAATGGAGCAATGTTCTGTGACTAAATAAATCCTACAGTAAAAATTCAGAAGCCAGCCAGGCACAGTGGCTCACGCCTGTAATCCCACCACTCTGGGAGGCCAAGGTGGGCGGATCACCTGAGGTCAGGAGTTATAGACCGTCCCAACCAACATGGTGAAACCCCATCTCTACTAAAAGTACAAAAATTAGCTGGGCATAGTGGCAGGCACCTGTAATCCCAGCTACTTGAGAGGCTGAGGCAGGAGAATCACTTACCTGGGAAGCCAAGGTTGCAGTGAGCCGAGATCACGCCATTGCACTCCAGCCTGGGCAACAAGAGTGAAACTCCATTTAAAAAAAAAAAAAAATTCAGAAGCCCTATTTCACTTCTTCCTGATTTAGCAATCAAACTCTCTTTCTTAAGCAAGTCACTTAATTATTTAGGTCTCAGTTTGGAGTTGTTCATTATTTATTTCTTCAGTCACATAAAATACATCTTTCACAAGGAAATCAGTAAGTGTGTAAAGGAATAATAAAAATGTAGCCTGATTAGTCTTTCAAGTATTAATCTTTTTATGTATTCATTTAACAATTTTTTTTTTTTTTTTTTTTTTGTGAGACAGAGTTTTACTCTTGTCACCCAGGCTGAGTGCAATGGCAAGATCTCGGCTCACTGCAACCTCTGCCTCCCAGCCTCCCAGGTTCAGGTGATTCTCCTGCCTCAGCTTCCCGAGTAGTAGCTGGGACTACAGGCACATGCCACCACACTGGGCTAATTTTAGTATTTTTAGTAGAGATGGGGTTTCACCATGTTGGCCAGGCTGGTCTCGATCTCCTGACCTCAGGTGATCCACCAGCCTTGGCTTCCCAAATGCTAGGATTACAGGCGTGAGCCACCACGCCCAGCCTCATTCAACAAATATTTATTGAGCACTGTGACTAGTGATTAAAGCATGAGGAGCATATGATCTCAACCTCCATCTAACAGGACAGGAAAGAGACTGTTAGAACAGAGGTGTGACTGGTACAGTGAACGTCTATAGAGAATATTACAGACGCTAGGTAAAAGAGCCCCCGCCGTGCAGCTTCAGGGTTAGAAGCAGCCCATTGGAGGAGATGCTCACTGATTTACAATTCAAAATATTCAGTTTCTCCACAAAAATTTCTTGAAAAAAACTTTTTAAAACTCAGGAATTTGTCAGAAAGGGTGAAAAATTTTCCCAGTGGAAGGGACAGCATGAGCCAAGTTTCAGATGGAGAAAAAAAGAGCTCAAGGTAAAATGGTGAGAGATCTAATTGAAGAGGGGGCAAGGGCCAGAAACCAGAGATCCCAACCACTGGGGGAGTCTTGTGACTTTGTGGCAGTTCCACTTGATGGATTTTTGTGGAGGGGTGGGTTTTGTTTTGTTTTGGTTTTGTTTGAGGTGGAGTCTTCCTCTGTCACCCAGGCTGGAGTGCAGTGGCACGATCTCGGCTCACTGCAACATCCACCTCCTGGGTTCAAGTGATTCTCCTGCCTCAGCTTCCCGAGTAGCTGGAACTACAGGCGCATACCACCATGTCCGGCTAATTTTTGTATTTTTATTAGAGATGGGGTTTCACCATGTTGGCCATGCTGGTCTCAAACTCCCGACCTCAAGTGATCCATGCACCTTGGCCTCCCAAAGTGCTGGGATGACAGGTGTGAGCCACCACGCCGGCCCCACTGTTTTAATTCAAGAAGTAGCCTCACCAGGTCTGCCTTAGATGATCACTGTGGTGGTCATCGAGGAAGTGCCTGACTGGAGGCAGAGAAACCAAGTTCCAGCACAAGGCTGAGACGGTCTTTCCTCAGCTTCATGGGTATAAAACCAGACAAAGAGAACTGTAGTGTGGATCCAGGATCTAGATTTTTGCCGAGAGCAAGAGGAAGGTAGAGAGGCAAGTATTATTCAAGTGATCAGAACTGAGATGAGGCTGGGCAGTCAAGGGAGACAGGAGAGGCTGATGGACCGGGCTGATTGAAGGCGTCATGAATCTGCAGCCTGCATGTGACGAAAGAGTGGTTAAGAGAGTGGGGAATCAGGACAGGAGGCCTTTAGAGGTAAAATGATCATGACACCGGCAGGCTACAGTTTCAAATAATATATCATTAGTTCAAATACTGAATTGGCCCAGAATATAGGGTAAGAGTTTGATGAGTAAACAAAAGGTCTACAAATGTCAGGGCCGAGGGGAGGGAGAATGATTTAAGGCTTGGTCCTTAAGACAGGAAAGCTTTTTGTTTTAACATAAGAATTAAATGACAGTTCTGGAAGTGACGGCGTGTGTTGGGGGCCGGCAGAGGCAGAGCAGGAGGCTGCCCAGCATCATAAACCAAGCGGCCAGGTCATGGTAGGAGATGCACGCAGGATTCCAGGAGAAGCTGCGGCCTCAGGGAGGAATCAGGATTCAGTTAAGGCAACGGCTTAAGGATTCAGAGAAAGGCCGAGCCTGTTGGGGAAACTTTGCCTGTTGGAAGATTCCAAAAGCCCTGCAGAAAATGTGGAAGGGAGGGGAGTAGTGGGCGTCTTGGTCAGGAGAGACCACGGCAAGGACAGTCGGGAATGGAAAGTGTGGGGAAGCTCAGATGACCAGAGCAGAAGTTCATTTCGGGGACAGTCACCAAAGAGAAGTTTTAGTGGCATTTGGGGACTGAGGGGGTGCTCAGGGTTCCTAACTGGAATTCTATTGGATAATCAGTTCTTAGTGGACTGAGGCCCAGGTAGCATCAGAGATGTAGTAAAGGTGGCCTGTGGTGGCAGTCAGCCTGTCCTCACCCCAGCCCACACAGCCCAAGGACCCGGTGGCAGGAAACCTCCTTTTAGGCAGGGGCAGGTCCCAGCAAATCATCATTTCCTGGTGCCTAAGCTAAGAGGCTTGTATGTTTTTCAACCTCTCCGATGAGGCTGTTTATATATTACAGGATAAAGTAATGATCAGAGTAATATCAATGTTCTGTGCTGTCTAGTAAACTTCTTTCCCCAAACTAACTTAATTTCTTTATTTTTACTATTTGGATATGATTTCTGCAGGACTTACTGGCCAGACTTGGATGCAAAAATAAGAGAAGCATTAGTTTTACGAAGCGTTAGAGTTCGACTCCTTATAAGCTTCTGGAAGGAAACTGATCCCCTTACGTTTAACTTTATTTCATCTCTTAAAGCGATTTGCACCGAAATAGCCAACTGCAGTTTGAAAGTCGTAAGTATTGTGTTGACTGTGTTACTAAATAAAAAGTGAATGCCCTCTGCATGTGTGTGAAAGCTGCAAGCATACACCTACGTGTAAACTTACAGTGAGAACCAGGATGACAATCTTCAAAAAGCACGTTAATTTTTTCAAAACAATCACATACAAAAAAAGGAGAGTAGAGCTCATGTTTCCTGATACCTTCTCTGTCCAGCCCTCTTCTCCCTTTCTGTTGCATCCTTTCCATTTTCTTTTTTCTTTTCTTTTTTTTTTTTCTTGAGACAGTGTTTTGCTCTTCACCCAGGCTGGAGTGCAGTAGCACAATCCCGGCTCACTGCAGCCTTGATCCCTGGGCTTAGCTAATTTTGCATTTTTGGTAGAGATGGGGCTTCACCATGTTGCCCAGGCTGGTGTTGAACTCCTGGGCTCAAGCAATCTGCCCACCTTGGCCTTCCAAAGTGCTGGGACTACCGACATGAGCCACCGCGCCTGGCCCTCTCTATTTTGCTTGAACTACCCCATTCACCTACTGTTCTTACTTGTAAGACTGTGACCAACAGAGCACTGGTGCGTGCACCAGCACAGACTCCCCCAGCCCAAAGCCTCCTAGTCTGGGTCCCCATGCTTGCCGCGGGTCCCTCGGGCCACATACTAATCCACCTCTGGAGACCTTGAGGGAGGTAAGATTGGGAATTGGGAATAGATCTGAAATGTGTTAATTCTCTAGTGCGTCTTTGACTCTACTCCAATCCTCATCGCCCTCTTCCTCCGCTCCAGACTTGGTGCGAGCTATTCCCTCTGCCTACAACACTCTTCTTCTCCATGTTTACCCACCTCATAACCACTAATCCTATAGGTCTCAGCTTTCCTCAACCCCCATGCAGTCATTCAACAAACACGCACTGAGAATCTGGCCTGTGGCAGGCTCTCTTCTAGGTAACCAAGCTGCATCCCTTGATTTAGGGACCCAGGGTATCAAGGGCTCTGCAGTTAACTTTGACACATGGCTTCCATGATCGCCCTGACTCTGAATATCCCAAGGCCAGACAGGAGAAGAGCAGAACTGGAGGGCTGTGTGAGAGGCACTTTTGGATTAGGCCTGGAGGTAGGGAACGTCCCTTTAGCCTTCATTCCACTGCCTGGATAGCTTTCACATGGCCATGCCTAATAGCCAGGGAGGCTTATGACCCTGTTCAGAAAGCCAACTGTGTTTCCAGGGTGACAAAGGAACAGGTTTGTGAATCATCATGATCTGAAGTTCCTGGTACACAGCATCCATTTCACTCCTCTTCCCTCTTAGAGAACCCTCATTCCCACCTCCCACAGGGGAGAAAACGCAAAGTTTCACGCAGTCACTGCACAGTCTTCCAGTGATGTGCATTTCTGGACATCGAGCCTGAAAGCGGTACATCATAGTTTGTCAATGTAAAAACTAAAACAGAACAGTAAGAATTCCCCACCACTCACCAAAAAATACCCAAAATCAGGTTAAGGCTATCTCCCTTCGTGAGTACAGAAACAGGATAAGCACAAGGAAAACCGCCATTAGAAAGGGAAGGTTCGGAGGCCCATGGCGGTCCCTGGTCCACAGCAATTATAAAGCTCTTCTGGGAAGGTATTGTGAAGTCCTCATACGCCTGCTGGTTCAGACCCAGGACCCAAGGTTGTTTTTTTGTTTTTTTGTTTTTTTGTTTTGAGACGGAGTCTCGCTCTGTCGCCCAGGCTGGAGTGCAGTGGCCGGATCTCAGCTCACTGCAAGCTCCGCCTCCCGGGTTTACGCCATTCTCCTGCCTCAGCCTCCCGAGTAGCTGGGACCACAGGCACCCGCCACCTCGCCCGGCTAGTTTTTTTGCATTTTTTAGTAGAGACGGGGTTTCACCGTGTTAGCCAGGATGGTCTCCATCTCCTGACCTCGTGATCCGCCCGTCTCGGCCTCCCAAAGTGCTGGGATTACAGGCGTGAGCCACCGCGCCCAGCCCCAAGGTTGTTTTAAGGCATGAACAGTTAAAGGAGTTTGTGGTCCTAGCACGAGCTGGTTGGTTTCTTGGGCAATGCAAGTTTCTCAGAAATGTAGCAGGTTCTGATGTACTTGCTTCTAGTTATTTCCATGTATCCATAGCCATGTCCAAAGTTTCTTGTTGTACATAATTCCCTAACTTGATGAATTATGCTTTCTACTTCATAGACTTCTCTCTCTCTCTAATGATAGGGTTCATTCAAGACCATCAGACACAGGTGGGAAGATTACCCCTATTAAAATTACACCAATTATTTCATCTTTTCTACAGGGCTCAGTCTTCACTGGCCACTTAAAGGATTTTTCATACTTATTTTCTATTGAGTTCTAGGTACAATCAGCTTTCTAACCCTGTGAAATACCAAATTTCTGATCTATCTGCTCTCTATCATTTCCACTTGTAAACTAGCCATTCCTTCCCTGAGCCTATTTATCTCCTCTCATAAGCTTTTTAAAAGCACAACTAACAGGCCAGGCACAGTGGCTCACGCCTATAATCCCAGCCCTTTGGGAGGCCAAGGCAGGCGGATCACTTGAGGTCAGGAGTTCAAGACCAGCCTGGACAACATGGTGAAACCCCATCTCTAGTAAAAATACAAAAATTAGCTGGGCGTGGTGGTGCACGCCTAGAAATCCCAGCTACTTGGGAGGCTGAGGCACAAGCATTACCTGGAACCCGGGAGGCAGAGGTTGCAGTGAGCCGAGATTGCGCCACTGCATTCCAGACAGAGCAAGACCCTGTCTCAAAAAAAAAAAAAAAAAAAACCACAAATAACCACACACAGTACAAACAATTCATTTCCCCAGTCCCTACAGCCAAAGCCCTATTAGCCAAAGGTTCGGTGGTACTTGGTATGCCTTCCAAATAAATGCCGGTTATGGTTTTACCAAATAGTTTGTCACTATATAACATGAGATTTCATCTTTCCATCCTACAATACCAATTTACTTGCTGCCCGCTGCCCAATGAGTAAACCAGTGCTACATCATTTATTAAGTTTTTGTTGTGTTGCTGTTATAGCAACACGCACTTCACATTGCCTGAACTTAGTAAGTACTTAATACTTTTTAAATAAGTGAAGAAATGTGTTATATTCATGAATATTCATGAGTATATACAGTTATCCAGGCACTGAGTTAAATGCCTTATATAGATTATGTAATATCCACAACCAGACAGGCAGACATGTGGCTTATGCCTGTAATCTCAGTGCTTTGGGAGTCCAAGGCAGGAGGTTCACTTGAGGCCACAAGTTCAAGACCTGCCTGGGCAACGTAGGGAGACCCCATCTCTACAAAAACACTTAAGAGAAATAATATTTACAATACCCTGTGAAACAGGTACTTTCCCTATTTTATAGACATGGGAACTGAAGCTTACATTAGATAACCTCTCTCCAGGACACTCATGAGTAATGGGGCAAGACTCAAACCTAAGTCTTTTGAACTCCAGAACCTGAACTCTTAAACATGTCTCCAAGGCCCCAGCATGTAGAAGAGATCATTGCAGTCACAAAGCCCTTTTTAATCTTTCTTATCTATATTCAGAAACGTCATATACACCGAGGTGCAGTGGCTCACACTTGTAATCCCAACACTTTGGGAGGCCAAGACAAGTGGATCCCTTGAGGCCAAGAGTTCAAGACCAGCCTGGACAACATGGCAACACCCTATTTCTACATAAAAGGAAAAAAAAATGAAAAAAAAAAACTAGCCAGGTGTGGTGGTGCACATCTGTAGTCCTAGGGACTCAGGACTCAGCAGGTAGAGGCCAGGGGATCACTTTAGCTTAGGAGTTCAAGGCTGCAGTGACCTATGATTGCCACTGCACTTCAGCCTGGGGACAGAGCAAGACTCTGTCTCAAAGCAAAAACAAAACATCATCTACTGCATCTGCCCAAAGATACAAGAAGCTACACATCCAAATTATATCCCTGAGGATCAAAAAAAGGTCAGATGTTTGTAACTCATTCATGCCAGTAAGATATTTTAAATTTTATTTTTCATGAAATTATTAATAACTTAAATTCATAAAAATGTAGAATTTACTGTAAATTTCCAAAAATAATGCTTCTCTCCTGTGTTTTCATCTTAATTTCCCTAATAGTCTGGTAACTTTGATGGATAATGGAAATTCTGATCTCTATTTAACTGGTTTTTGTAAACTGAGGAAATCATGCACACATCTGTGTAGTCACAAATCAGTATAAGTATTAGAAATAAAAACTTGACTGTGATTACTACCCACATATCTGTTTTCCAGGCCAGATTTTCAAATAAATGAAATGACCAGGAGTTGGATCAGGGCGCCAACCTGGGTTTGGAATCAGGTACCCAGGATCAGAGGAGAAGCAGGTGCAGTCCCAGGGAGTCAGAGACACAGGAGAATGGAGTCTAATTGTATTCAATACCTTTTCACAGACAAGAGAACTCTTGGGATTGATTCAGCTCAGAAACAGCTTTTTCCAGATAATTACAGTGGCATATGGAGCTCCAGGAAAAAGGAAGTGAGGAAAAGAACAGGTGTCTTGTTCACCAATGACTCACATGACGCTTGGTGGAGTTTTCGAAACATACATGTTGAATGAGTGCATGCATGACATATGAAGTCAAAGAAGGGAGCTAATAAAGGCAGAGCGATAAGAAAGATTCTGCAAGCCAGTGAGGGGACAGGGCAGAACCCAGGACAGTGCCTGAGTCCAAGGTGTGGTTAGCCATTTTCTGCAGGCGTGTGCTGGGGAAGGGTGACCACGGGTGAAGAGGCTGCCCAGTGAAGTCGTGCACTCTGGAGGTCAGTACAGCCGCACTCAGAGGAGCCCCTGTTATTCGCGAGGTCTAGCAGGAGCAGAGAGGACAGTCTGGAGCTTTCGGTATACCATATGGTGCATTTGCTCCAATCTCCTTTTCCAAATTCTCCTCTGGCCAAGTCACGGGTCCATGCCCACCCGCTGTTTCTTGACCCCCCCCCCCCCCCCCCACAGCACACCTGCCACTAGGGCACCTGCAGTTGAAACTTCCAGGGCGTGAAGTGTCAGCTGCTCTAAGAATTACCAAAAATTACAAGGAAAGTAGAATCCATCATTGCAACTTTTATAGTACTTAATCAGCTTCCTCTTTTTGATATTTTTGAACACAGATGGTCACTTTTCTTGAATAAACCAAACATTAATAGTTCACACATAGCCATTGTATAAAACAGAGGACATACACTTCTAAGCATCAATACAAGCCTAGATGGGCAAGAAGCTTATGGCCCTAATGTCTAGAACACAGATGGGTGATAAACTCTTCCAAGAAAAGTGGGGATTGGAATATTGCATAGAGCGTGTCTTCAGGAGCCTGGTAGTGCTGATAAAGCACATGGCCTGGGAACTAGGTAGGGAATCTCTGTCCTTAAAGGAGTGGGCACCCCCACCTCCAACCACCTCCAGCCCTGATGTGGATTTGTCTCCATGAGGGGCTCATGGAAAGAGAAAAGACTGTGAAGCACAAAATTGTCCTAGTCAGCTGATTTTTTTAGAGTTTGTTTTTTTTTTTTAACAAACTAATAAATCCATTTTGAAATGTCTTTGCTGTCACCCACAGTGTATTAGGTGTCGAATAATACCAGTAAATAAAACCTGATTTCTGCTGTCGTTTTAGTCTTCCAGAGAAAGCTGTTTCCCCTCTTAAGGGCCATCTTTGACTTTCTAGAGCAAATGGGTTTCTACTGAAGCCTCAAGCTGTGACTCTATCCTTGACTTAACTCAAGATGTATATTTTATTCTTTTTGAAATCCATCTTGATTCTACAATAATATCTTTCCCAAAAGGAAACAGTCACACGTGTGGCCATGTGTGGTGATAGAATGTCCAAGCGAGGTAACTTCTGGCTGTTATTGGTGGTGATGCTCTCAATATTTGTGTGACCTCATAAACATAAAACTGTGACTTAAGAACATTCATAGCTTATTAGGTCACTTTGAAGAGTCCAGAAACCAATGCAGATTTTGCAGAAGACAGGAACTGAGGACACTGGGTGACCCAGGTATCGCTGTCTATAACCGTGGGGATGTGGCCCTGAGAGCCACACAGATCACATGCTTACCTGCGTTGTGGAATAGACAGTTTTTAGGTAGATTTTGATCTCTGCACCGTGGGCCTCGAGGGTTTTACAAAAACTCAAAATAGAACTTCTGTGGCTAGAAGGGATCTTAGCGATCATCGAGCTTGTCACCGTTCTACCACGCTAGGGGAGGGGAGTCCAAGTCTCATTATTTCCTCAAGCCAAATGTGAACACTTACGGTTTTAAAACTGCAAATGACATCTCCTTTTCTAGGTATCATGCCATTTTCCTCCCTGCCTCTTCTTTCCTTTAAATACACATGATTCTATAGCTGTGGACATTCCAAAAGGTTCCAGGCAGTTCTGAAAATACTCACCATTTTCCCATATAGGGGATAACTGATATTTTCACCTTTGACTATGTCTTCCAGTGAGCTGAGTCATGGAGTTCCATGAGTTTAGCCACAGTTTAAGCCTTGCCTGAGAATTTAGCAAATTCCGCAGACCCCTAAGGCATAGCCTGGCCGTTCCTGCAGTCATACCCCTTCTTTTAGCTGCCCCATTCCTGGCCATGGGTGAACTGGAAGGTTGCCTTCTGAGTCAATAAAAGTTGAAATTCAGAATTCACGGTTTGAAATTGTGATTTTTTTTTTCAGTTGCCTATCAAAAGAGCTCCTAGACTTAGGTGTTCAGATGGAAAAGTATTTGTTCCTATGGTAAAGTCTCTTTTGACCTTTGCAAATCCCTAGTTTAATCAGCTAGTCATTGACGTAATGTATGCAACATGTAAGAATACTCATTCAGTTCATTGCCATGCTTGACAGAAAGCACCCTGAGGCATGCTTCAAATGCCAGCGCACCCTGATGAATAAGACAATGCGAATTAAACAACCTTCTGGCCCTTTTCCTGCTGAAAAAAGAAAAGGAATTTTGTGTTCATTTTGTAGCTTAAAAGTGTTAATTATATACCTCGTTGAGCATGCTAATTTTCTCTTGTTGCCTATTTAGATTTGAGAACAAAAATAGCTTCATCTATGTGAGGTAATAAGATTATGGCTTTAATAACCCATCATGAGGTCTATTGTTGATATTTGGATAATACATTCTTTTGTGCTCTTGGACAAGACCAGAAATGTTCCTCTTATTTACCTGTTTTTGTCTTACAGAAATTTTTTGATCTGGAAAGAGAGAATGCTTGTGCTACAAAAGAACAAAAGAATCACACCTTTCCTAGGTTAAATCGCAACAAGTACATGGTGACAGATGGAGCAGCTTATATTGGTAGGTGTCAGGGCTGTGAGGCTCCTTGGGTGGGGGTCACCCAGGCAGTGGTAGTCCAGCTGTGCTCCACGGTATGCCCTGGGGAGGAAGCAAGGCCTTGGGAACCACTGCTGGTGAATGGGGGGAAATGGAGATCAGGAAACAGGATGGTGAAGACAGGGAGCTCATCACTCAAATACCTGTTTCATGGCCTGAGTTATATACTAGAAGACATAGAGGACACCTTTCCATAAATGTTTTACAGAAATTTTCTGGTCCCTTTGCCTTATTGTATAGGCAGGGATGAGAATGGCTCATCAAAGGTGTGTCCTGGCACTGGAACGAGCAGTGTCATCCCCCTGCGCACAGCACCACAAGCCAGCCTGACATGAGTGATAGGGAGGCAGACAGCGCTGAAACTCTCAGTGCCCAGCCAATTATCCCATCCCTGCCATCTTCCAAATGTCCCACTTTGTACAATTTAACTTGAACTCTTCAAACCTCAGTTTTCTCATCTGTAAGATGGGGCTAATAATAGTAACTACTTCATTGGATGAAGTGTAGAAGAGATAAAATGTGCAAAGTACCTGGCACATAGATAATACCCAATTAATACCAGCTATTATTATTAAGGTAAGAGACCCAGGTGCTGAAATCATTCTATAATGGTGTAATTATTAATATATCAAATTATTCTAATTTTCCATGATATATATGAGTCCATGGTAACCTTTTAACTAGTACCATCACAGGCAGTTAAAATGATCTATAAGAAGGTACATAAATCCAAAAACAGCAGTGCAGTAATTACGTTGTACAGATGAAACGGCAGTCTCGAAGCAGAAAAAAACATGTTCATGGAATATAGAAATACAAAATCTGTATCAATTTTTTTCAAATTCAGTGAGTAAAAAGTAGACCCTTTTAACTTTGTAAAGCACTTGATTCATTTCTCTTGGCAACATCATCAATAGGGAGGGCAGCTTTTATCATCTGCAGTTTACAAATGAGGAAACTTGGACCCTAAGACTCAGAAATACAGACATTAGAGGGATGGAGCCGGGTCTGGCATCCAGGGCCCCCAGTCCTCTCACCCCCTGCCACCGGCCCCGGCAGACACTGCCACTGGCCATGTGGGGAGTCACTAACTCCCAGGCTCAGTGTGAACATATTTTTCTTTTTCCATTTTCAATATCACATTAGAAGAGAGTATTGGAATATTTTAAAGATGTGTATCTGGCTGGGCGCAGTGGCTTACGCGGTAATCCCAGCCACTTTGGAGGGCGAGGCAGGTGGATCATCTGAGGTCAGGAGTTCAAGACCAGCTTGGCCAACATGGTGAAAACCTGTCCTTACTAAAAAATACCAAAAAAACTAGCTGGACATGGTGATGGGTGTCTGTAATCCCAGCTACTTGGGAGGCTGAGGCAGGGAGAATTGCTTGAATCTGGAAGGCGGAGGTTGCAGTGAGCTGAGATGCCACTGCACTCCAGCCTGGGTGACAGGGTGGGACTCCTTCTCAAAAAAAAAAAAAAAAAAAAAAAAAAAAAAAAAAAACTAAATAGGCCGGGTACCGTGGCTCACTGTTGTAATCCCAGCACTTTGGGAGGTCAAGGCAGGTGGATCACCTGAGGCCAGGAGTTCAAGACCAGCCTGGGCAACATGGTGAAACCCCGTCTGTACTAAAAATACAAAAATTAGCTGGGTGCGGTGACACATGCCTGTAATCCCAGCTACTAGGGAGGCTGAGGCAGGAGAATCGCTTGAGCCCGGGAGGCAGAGGTTGAGGTGAGCCAAGACTGCACCACTGCACTCCAGCTTGGGCGGCAGGGCAAGACTCCATCTCAAGAGAGAGAGAGAGAGAGAGATTGATCCTTCTGGCCTTCCGGTGGTGCTGGAATATGAGACTATTGGCTAGGTGTGGTGGCTCACGCCTGTAATCCCAGCACTTTGGGAGACCAAGGTGGGCAGATCACAAGGTCAGGAGATGAAGACCATCCTGGCTAACATGGTGAAACCCTGTCTCTACTAAAAATACAAAAAGTCAGCCGGGCGTGGTGGCGGGCACCTGTAGTCCCAGCTACTTGGGAGGCTGAGGCAGGAGAATGGCGTGAACCCGGGAGGCGGAGCTCACAGTGAGCCGAGATCACACCACTGCACTCCAGCCTGGGCAACAGAGCAAGACTCCTCTGTCTCAAAAAAAAAAAAAAAAAAAAGAAAAGAAAAGAAAATATTATTTCATTCCTGTTGTCACTCTCAGTGACCCAAAATGTGATTATTTTGATTTTTCTCACGTGCACCAACTTATGGAGAGTAATACGAAATCAGCTGCAAGTGATTAAAAACAACCTCAAACCCATTTAATAAAAAATGGGAACTTTTGGCTTAATCATCAGGGAACCCAGGGATGGTTCAGGTTTTAGGCACAACAGGACTGAGGGACTCAAATCTGGATATTTTACATGTGGAATTTACTTAAAGTGAGATGTTGTATGTCCATTCAGCAGTGACTTGTACCTGTATCTAAATGTTCTTTTGTGGGAAATTTTTTTTAAAAGGAGGGGAGGGCTTAAAAATTAAAATTAAAAAAATAAATACCTGAAACTAGGGATTTTTTTAAAATGTAGTTTTGATGAATTAAGTGTTTTAGGTCGAGCACGGTGGCTCACACCTGTAATCCCAGCACTTTGAGAGACTGAGGCAGGTGGATCACCTAAGGTCAGGAGTTGGAGACCAGCCTGGCCAACATAGTGAAACCTTGTCTGTACTAAAAATACAAAATTAGCAGGGTATTGTGGCACACGCCTGTCCTCCCAGCTACTCGGGAGGCTGAGACAGGAGAATCACTTGAACCCGGGAGACAGAGGCTGCAGTGAGCCGAGATCCCACCACTGCACCCCAGCCTGGGCGAGACAGAGTGAGACTCCATCTCTAAATAAATAAATAGACCGGACACAGTGGCTCACACCTGTAATTCCAGCACTTTGGGAGGCTGAGGTGGGTGGATCACAAGGTCAGAAGATCGAGACCATCCTGGTAACACGGTGAAACCCCATCTCTACTAAAAATACAAAATATTAGCTAGGTGTGGTGGCATGCACCTGTAGTCCCAGCTACTCAGGAGGCTGAGGCAGGAGGATCACTAGAACCTGGGAGGCAGAGGTTGCTGTGACCCAAGATTGTGCCACGGCACTACAGCCTGGGCAACAGAATGAGACTCCTTTCTCAATAAAATATTAAAAAATAATAAATATTTTAGAGTGAGACAAACCTATATTTGAATTCCAGCACTGACACTTACATGCTGAAAAATGGTAGAAAGTCACATAATCTCTGTAAGCCTCTATTTTCTAATCTGTAAAGTGGGGATAATAGCACCCGCCCTTCAGTGGTGCTACGAGGCTTAAACAAGATAGTATATGAAGAGCTCCTAACGCTGTCTCTGATCTGTCCATATCTTTAGGAAATATTGATTCCTGGCTCTCCCCTTTCTTCTTCCCTCTATAATACATTTTTAAATGAGTGAATTTTACACATAATATTTTATCACAACGTTAATTCCCTAGACTGAAGCATAGTTCTAGTATAAAAATACTCAAAGAACCTTAGGAGAAAAAAATCCATCAATAATTTAAATAATTATCAGCATGTTCTGATCTCCTAAGTCGTCACTGAGATACTTGCTGAGAACGCGGAGTTGAGCAAACTCCATAGTGGACCTGGAACGGAATCACCACTCCATTAAGTTTTCACAAGACTCACAGAAGAATCCCCAAACAGTGTCATCTCTCTAATTTTGAAATCTCCAGGGCACATTTGAGTTAAGCTCTGCAAACTTGTCTAGGAGATGGTTTGAAGGATTGGAGGGCTGACAAGGATGTGGTGGGTGGAGGGAAGGCACCCGAAGGCCCATGAACCTTCCCAGCGAGCTCTCCTGCAACCTCATCGTCATGTCCCTCTGGGTGACACTACAGTTCTGGCAACTGGGGGCTCAGCATGCATTTTTGGAAGCTGCAGTGGCAGTCTCAAAAAAAGCTGGATGAAATTGCCTCCCAATTAAAAAAACACTGAAGCATATATGTGATTCTGAAGTCAAGCCAGACTGTCAGGAAGTGAAAGGTAGAAGAGCACAATCACAAGGGCGCAGGAATTCCTTTATCAGCCTGGGGAAGCTTCCCAGAGCCATGATTCCTGAGGCGAGCCTAATTAAAGCTTTTGAGTATCAGTAAAGATGCCGGATCTTGGCTCAATCCGTTGAAGTCGAAGGAAAACAAAGCTGTATTTTATAGAATAAGCCTTCAAAATCTCGTAACCTCTCTCCCTCATTTTCCCCCCACCCCAGGCTGCCCCCAAAGCATATTTCTATGTATATTTCCTTCAGAGAGTATCGTCCGCACATGCACGGAGTAGAATTCTCAACATGGCTGTGATGCTCCTGACCTCGGGAGGTTGACGTTGTAGTCCAGGGTGAAGCACACAATTCCTGGCACAAAGGATGCCTTTAGGATCAGAGGCAACATGGAGTACAAGTAAAGTGTGGACCCTGGAGTCAGACCTGGCTTTGAACCTCAGCTCTGATGTTTTTCTATTCCTGCTTTGGACAAATTACTTAACCTTTCCGTGCCTTGATTTCCTCATCGATACGATGGAGTTCATATTACCACCTCAGGACAGCAGTGAAAATTGAAGAAATAATGTAATGAGATGATATATTCACTGCCCTTGTTACAGTGCCTGGCAACGGCTGTGGGGACGAGATTTTAGTCTCATATCCAAAAGTCCTTAAAGGACACACAAGACCACAGGAGCCTTTTGCTTACAGAATGAATAGAAGATACTGCCTGGCAAGGGACACTTGAGCAATGCTCAACCCACAGAAGCTACTAATCCCCAGTTTAGAGATCCAGTCTTGTATTTACCTGGCGCTGAGCATTTGCACAGAACTGCGGCCTCTGCGCATAGTCACGTGTCTCAGAGGAACGGCCAGGAACACCACATTAGCCACGGGGGTCTCTGTGCAGAGACACCAGCACAGTATTATGTACCACTTGGGGGACAGTTCACTAATTTATTTCAAAAAATTCATCCAAAGCTATGTCTATCATGAAGCCACTGATAGTACCATTGTGCTGTTTATCCAGGGGGCAGATGATGGGTAGGGATGAGGGGAGAAGGATAAAGCAAAAGGGGGCAGGTCCTTCTCTCTGCCGATATTTGGTTTAGGGACTCGGTGTTCGTAGGCTCTGAGGAATAAACTTTAGGAGTAAAATGAGAGACAAGAAACCACCTTCTGATGTTCCTGGGGGTGCCAAATGGAAAAGGGACTTGGTATGTTTGAGGGCTCCAGAATACAGAGCAGAGACCAAAATACAAAAGCTACAAAGGAAGAGATACTGGCTGTCTCCATAGATGTGCTTTCTTCCAGCCGCTTCTCCCACAGATGACTGCAGGCCCTTGGGCCAGGGGTGCCCAGGGAGACGGATGATCTCAGCATCTTAGTGATTTCTGCAGCGGAACCTGAGTTGCTGCAGAGGGGATGGAAGGCCAATATCTCCACCTAAAACCTGTCAGTTCCCTTTATGGAATCAGCTCTTACCCAAAGAAGAGAACAAAACTGGGAGCTTAGATCAGACCTGGCCTGGTGGTAATTTTGAAGATAATTTTGTCCACCTTGACATGGCTAGATATCTTTTAATGGGAATAATTCCTGGTTTATCATACAGTCTGGCAGACCTGGGTGCACCATTGATTAGCCATGTGATTAGGCAAATTTATTCACCCCTTTGAGTGGAAGTAAGTCCCACCAACCATACAAATAATATATAGAAATACCAAGCAGCATCTGGTTCCGGTGGTTGCACGTGTACTCACAGCTGCTTAAGAGGCTGAGGTGGGAGGATTGCTTGAGCTCAAGAGTTCAAGGCTACCATGAGCTATGATCAGGCCCCTGCACTCTAGCCTGGGCAACAGAGAGAGATCCTGCCTCTAAAAATAAATCAATCAGGCCCGGCACAGTAGCTCACACCTGTAATCCCAGCACTTTAGGAGGCCGAGATGGGTGGATCAGTTGAGGTCAGGAGTTCGAGACCAGCCTGGACAATATGGTGAAACCCCGTCTCTATAAAAATACAAAAAATTAGTGGGGGCATTGTGGTGGGCTCCTGTAACCCCAGTTACTCAGGGGGCTGAGGCAGAGAATTGCTTGAACCCGTGAGCCAGAGGTTGCAGTGAGCCAAGATTGTACCACCACACTCCAGCCTGGGCAACAGAGCAAGACTGTCTCAAGAAAAAAAAAAAAAAAAAAAAGAAAGAAAGAAAGAAAGAAAAGAAAAAGAAGAAAGCTCCTCAACTACAGAGTAGGGTGTCCACAGAAAGCAAGTGGAGGGATGTGGTGTGTTTTTCTTATATAGGAGTCTTATCTGTGTAAAAGCTAAGCTAAGCTGTGTCTATGTGTGAGTAAGCTGACAGCATGACAAAATGTATTATTCTCTCAATTTAAAGAAAACATTCTTATGTGTAATGACATTGTAGTGTGTAAGTACATAAAGCGTAACTATAGCTATCCTGAAAGCACATACTGTTATGGGTATTGGGACATCTGGACTTTCCACCGCTGTAGGACTGTATCCTTTGGGGTATCTTTAGGTTGTTTTCTCAGCTGTAAACATCGATGACCATGGTTGTGACTGGCAAGGAACATGCCTTGTTAGTCTCAAGATGGAGCTGAACTGAAAATGGCATTACTCTAGCTCTCAGGCGCCACTGCTTCCCCTACACCTCGAAGATGGACTGCACGGGAGTGGCTTACACATTAGTCTCTTCTAGGGCAGATCCCAGGCTTACTCCTTTGTATGAGCTGAATCGTGTCCCTCCAAAAGTCATATGTTGAAGTCCTAACCCCAGTACCTCAGAATGTAACTCTATTGAGAGGCGGATCTTTAGAGAAATTGTCAAGTTAAAATGAGATCATTAGTGTGGCCTTAATCTAATATGAACGATGTCCTTGTCAAAAGGGGAAATTTGGACAGAGGCATGCATAGAGGGCAGACAACATGTTGGGAGGCTGAGGTGGGACGATCACTTGAACCCAGGAGTTCAAGACCAGCCTGAGCAACATAGCAAGACCCCATCTCTATTTAAAAATTAAAAAAATAAATAAATAAATAAATAAATAGAAAGAAAATAGAAAATGCCCATCTACAAGCCACAGAAAAAGGTCTGGAACAGATCCCTGCTCACAGTTCTCAGAAGGAATCAACCCTCCCAACATCTGGATTTTGTATTCAGAAGCATGAGACAATTCATTTCTAGTTTCATCCACACAATTTGTGGAACTTTGCTATGGCAGCCCTGAAAACATGAATACACCACGTAACACGGGCAGTCATCCTTGAGAGGCTGTTCTCATAGCACCTGCCCCACTTCCTGGGCCAAGAGGCTGGATCCTGGATCTGGGAAATGATTTCTAGTCCAGTCGGGTGTTTGTTAGAAACTGAGTCTCCTTCTCTGGCTTGAGCGTTTTCTTTGATGTGAAAGCTTCAGGGACTTTTAATTAGAATCCCTCATTTGTTCACAGGGATTAGATGTTGTCTCTTTGAGAAGGTAGTAATTACTCACAGGATTTTTAAATGAATCCCTATATATTTTAAATGTTGCTGTATTTAGTGTGGCTTCAGGGACTTTTAATTAGAATCCCTCATTTGTTCACAGGGATTAGATGTTGTCTCTTTGAGAAGGTAGTAATTACTCACAGGATTTTTAAATGAATCCCTATATATTTTAAATGTTGCTGTATTTAGTGTGGCTTGGCTCGCTGTATCTAGAATGTCAATAAGAAATAACATTTACAAGAAAGAACAGCAGATTCCTTGTTTTGAGTTTCCACCGGAGCAAAGCTGAAGAAAACGCCAAAATAATATGCAAATATTAATATGCCATATGTAAGGCTTCCTGGATTTTTTTTTTCGGAGCTGTCAACACAATTCAGCCTCTCCGTTGTTATTTCTGGGTGTTGATGATTTTTAATAGAATCCACTCTGAATTTCATTATATTGGGTATGTTCCCAGTGGACTCTAACTCCTCAACATTATTTCTTTGTTTGTTTGCAGGAAATTTTGATTGGGTAGGGAATGATTTCACACAGAATGCTGGAACGGGCCTTGTTATCAACCAGGCAGATGTGAGGAACAACAGAAGCATCATTAAGCAACTTAAAGATGTGTTTGAAAGGGACTGGTATTCACCGTATGCCAAAACCTTACAGCCAACCAAACAGCCGAACTGCTCAAGCCTGTTCAAACTCAAACCGCCCTCCAACAAAACTGCCACAGACGATGCAGGCGGAAAGGATCCCTGGAACGTATAACGTGAATAAACAAACTGATAGGACAGTTCCGTATTTCATATTTATACATAAAGGACTTGAGGAGAGAAAAAAACACTTTAATATGTCTCTTTTTTTAGGGAAAAAGCACACTTATAAAAAATATTCTCTGAACGACACATAATACCTATCTAACAATATCTTAGCGTCGTGTACACTGAAATTAAGACTTTTGTATTTGTTACCTCTGACAGAGAATGTCATTCTGGCGTAGAAGTTAGTTTTTACATTTGCATACAAATTTTAAGACTTTCATTCCTGCTTCTTTCTAGTTTGAGAACTTTTTCTGCTGACCTACCCGGTCAGTTGTTAGGAAGCTTAGCATGAGATGGGCTCTTTAACACCATTCTGAGAACTGCTAATTTAGAGAGAAAGGTGAGGATTTTTGCCTTGGAGAAGAGACTGATAAAACCAGTGTTTATCCTTGTAAATCGTCTCCAAGACCTACACAGTCAGCTAAGCGTGAACAGCTTACATCTCATGCCAGCCTTCAACACCCTTGAAAAATATCCTTTTCTGTCTTGCTCATTTTCTTCTTATACCATGGATTTTATTTGGTATCATTTTCTCTTCTCACAAAATGTTCCTATTATATTCTGTATTCAACCTCAACATTACTTCTAACTATGATAACATCTTTTGAAAACCTACAAATTTCTCAGAGTGGATACTACGTGGAAATAGCAGTCTTTCATTTTTACCTTTCAACTGAATCCTTTTTTCCCCTACCGAATTGGTATTTTAAAAAAACGACAGTCAGCAATATATGTCCTTTCTCTCAAGCTCAGATAAATTACGAAATTATGTGGCCACCTGCTTATATCCAGCAAGCTATCAAGTCTGCATTTTGGGAATAAAGTAGTTTTTCACATTTTTGTTCAGTTTATGGTATTATGAAGGAAAGATCTCTATGCTTCAGTGGATTTTAATTTCTTTAGAATCATTATGCTGTTAAGAGTATGCCAGCAAACATTTATAGAGCTATTTAATATACCTTGTGCTATTTAATATACCAAATGCTTTTCAGAGAAATGCAATTTAAATACTGTGCTTAACATATTTTACTAAGAAACAGAAATATTGAATTATTGTTCTATAATGTAATTGTGTGTTGTTGTTTTATATCTATACAATATATACCCCTGTATTAATGGAGACCATTGCTACACTAGGGAGAGGCATGGCCTCTTCAGAGCCCACAGCAGGTGGCCGGGATGTCCAGTTCCAATGTTGTTCCCGACTCTGTGACTCAAAGCAGAGCTTCTCACTGCTTGGCCTCGGGCTTCTCTTGGTAATGTAGATAGTAATACTCACCTACCTCGCAAGGATGTTGTCACGGTAGGAAATATTTATAACTTGTTTTGAAATCAAAAGAACCTATATAAATGCTAAGCATTACAATATATAATCTTTTTCTTGAAATAATCTTTGTCATATCTTGATAGAATCAACACCAGGTCCTCCCCAAGAATCCACAAAGAAAAATAAATTCACAGCTTGCAGTTGCAAATGTGGGTGAAAAGAACACGGCACCACAGAAACCCTGGTAGAGCTCTGGATTGTCAACATTTCAATGGAACATTGTGTTGGGCCGCTTTGGCAGGAATAACATCAACACAACACTAGACATCGTGCTAGAGCTTGTTCTTCAGGACCATAATATACATGTATTTTCAGAGCAAGGAAACATTCAATTATTCTTTTTCATTTCTGGAGACTTGATTTCTAAATGCCAAAAAAGTGATCGAGGAGCCTATGAATCTTACCCAATGGATTTACTTAATATAGAAGGGCTATGATAACGTCCCTTCTTGTTATTTGCAAGTATTGCTTCACTAGATATTTAACCAGTTGATCAGGAGAGCTGGAAGGAAGCTGTATTTTTAAGGGTAGAATGTTTTTATGACTAACTGGGAGATTCTCACTGAAATTCCTCATCAATAATAGCCAGCCCATAAGACTCTAAATATTTGCCATATACACAATCCATGTTTGAGTTGGGAGTTATAACTCTGCCAGTTATCCCAATAAAGTAAACGTGGTTTTGGTGATGATTTTAAAAAGAAAGTAGGCTGGGTGCAGTGGCTCACGCCTGTAATCCCAGCACTTTGGGAGGCCAAGGCAGGAGGACTGCTTGAGGCCAGGAGTTTGAGACCAGCCTGAGTAGCATAGTAAGACCCTGCCTCTAAAAAAATAATAAAGAAATAAAGGAAAGAAGGAATCAGAGTAGGAGTGGAGACAAACCTACCAAGTTCACACTCAGACAAACAAAAGCAACCTGGGTTGGTTTTAAAAAGGATGTCTAAAGGGAGAAAAAAACAACCACAAGAACCAAAACTTGTTAGTTCTCAAGTTGTCCCCTGAAGTATTCATCCACAGCCATGGGACACTCATAGGCTTGGTGTCATGGGGCCTCTTCACTGTCACTTATCTGCTGTATGTGCTACGAGAAGAGAATGTCCTCCTTTATGGAATGACCAGCATTGCCATTTCCTTTTGAGGCCTCGCAAAATGCCACCACCAGGAGCTGCATCCCAGGCTTTTCTGCCAAGCAGCAGCAGCAGATGCCTACCAGACACAGCAAGCCCCTAATCAGGGGAGTCTGGGCAGCGGTGGTGACTCCACGGGGCCACACTGTCCCTCTGTGGCAGCCAGGAAAGTGGCCCCCATACCAATAGTGTCCGAAATGGGTTCATGTCTCCCAAGAGAACATTTCATTCTGCAGAACTTTCTCTTTCATTTGGATGCTTTATCTATCCCTCTAGAGATGGCTTTCCTTTCTTTTAGACTTGGTGTCTGTGCTAAACAAACTATCAACCTCCATTCCTCCCACCCCCCAAATATCCCAGGAATTACTTTTCAGGAGGAAAAGAATGCAAAACAAAAAAACATGTTAATCTGACACCTTCTGATGGATGTCCATGTCCATGCCAGAAATTACGAAGAGCAGGGTGACTACTCCCCATTAACATTCCCAGATTTATTTCCCAAGAGGCAAAAAGGAAAACAAACACAATTAGAGACTATACTTTGGATTTCAGTACCACTAACACTAACTTAGTGCCTTATTTATCCTCAAGTGTTGATTTTAAACAATAATTTATTCTATGAGAACACTTCTCTCTCCTGTGGAATTCAAGATGACCTTCCCATGGGCCTACCAGTTGAAAACTGCCATTAGAGCACGGACAGTTTTTATGCTGCCTGCTCTCTTCCCAAGCCCCATCACCATATCCCCCCAAATCAAATCATTGCACACACCATCAAAGATCAATACTGTGGGCCTCCACTGCATTGCCACTGGCCACTAGCCTATCAAATAATTGAATCACTGCTTATCCAACCATTGGAGAGGAAGTGGAACAGTGAGATGACATCCATGCTCTGTAAACAACAAGCTTTAGGTACCTGAACCTGATAGAAACAAGGAATGCCGGAAATGTCCCCACTGACTTGAAAGAATCCTGTCAAGAGATGCTGCACAGACTTCCTAGGTCCCGTGGCATAGAGAATGAAAACTAGCGTCTTTAACAAGTCAAAGCAGACAAAGAAACGAAAGGTCTGCAGACACACTTTGCATCTGTGTAACTCTGGGCACCACTTTTCCCGTTCGGGCTCTCTCTGTGCTACTGCTTGTCTCATGTCCGATGCAGTTCTTAGTGAGAGGGGTCTGATCACATTTTTGGTTGATCTCACCCTTCGAAAAATGTGGGGTTTTTTTTGAAATGCAGTTAATGGTTTGTTACAAGTGCCTCGATGAACCTGGGATTGATAGAAGCTCATTTCCCGCCAGCCTGTGGCTATACTCAGTGACTCTGATTCATTCTGTTTGTTTTTAGGAACTTTTATTGAACTAAATTCCAGGACGAGGTGGGGGGAAAGACCATAAGAATTTCTTGATAAGATCAGATCCAGGGTCTATCTGTCTCAGGAATTCTATCCTACAATTCACTTTTTTTTTTTTTTTCTCCATACGAATGACCACTGGTGTGTGTTTCTGTGTCCAAAATTCATTTCAGTATTTTTAACTTTAGGAATGTAAAATGCTGCCATTACTTGCATAGAACAGTCACTTCCTAAAATGAAAGATACTTTGTTATTGTTTATTCAAACTTAGTCCTTACAAACAGCCCCACATATCCTGGACAAATGTTTCATTCCTTTATCTTTCTGTCTTTATTCCCAATGATCTGGTGTGCTTTATTATACACCTTTTAAAGGCGGAATTAATATAACTTCCATTTATTTCCAAGGTAGATAAATTAACCTATTTTCAACATTTTCCAATTTGATTTGAATCAGCATCTTTCATTTTCCTTTTCTATGTTGTTAACAAAACAGCTGCTTACCATTTTCACCTTATTGACTTAAATCAACGGAGGCTTTTGAACAGCCCTGAGGTCAACCCCAGTTCGCAGCTTATCTTTCTCATTTGAGAGAACTCCCATCTTTGGCTGAATTATGAAGATGCTGCTTTTTACAGTGACTCAGTGGGTATTCCTCAGAAGTTTCTCGAAGACGTAAAAATGAAATTTTCTTATTTTTGACCCATTAGCAGTCTTGTACTTACAGAATTCTAAAACTTTGCTGGTCATTTACGCTTCTTTTGGCAATTTGAAAAAAAGAAGTTATATTTAATAGACTATTCCACATTTTCTTTCGCTATGTTCAACTACTAAACTTCTAATTCTGTTACAAAAGGTATCTTGAATTTTTTAATGTTCGTTTATGTACATAGGATAAACTTGTACCTGGATATAACTATATTATTAACCTTAAGATCCCTAAATAAATTGGTTCGATAAAGGGTTGAATTTGGGGGAATCATTAAAATTCTCAAACCTTTCGTATAACCAGATGCTCAGTTTTTTCAGAAGTAAATATTAGATGGCTTTTTCATACTGTGAGATGAGGCATTTCTTTTTCTCCTCAAGCTGATCTCAGAAACAAATCAGTCTCTCATCAGTAACCAAACTGTACTGTGGTGAATTCTGAAGAAGGTAGATGCGACTGGTCCAATGGGCCCACTGTTTTGTATATTCACACAAGGAGGCATCTTTGAAACACTATGCCTATCTCTTACAAAAAAAAAAAAAAATTCCAATAAATGTTCATTCTGAGTAAATTATCTTTTAGTGAAAAAAAAAAAATCATAGAGACCCCACTACAGAACCTAGTGTTTGCTCAACAAACCCACATTGAATCTCAGGTGTAGAGCACACCTTGACAGCCATCTCAGCCAGCTCCCCCAGTGTGTAAATTCCCTTCCCACTGGGGCACTTAGAAGTTGACAACCTAGAGTCTCAGGATGGCCGAGTGGTCTGAGGCGCCAGGCTCAGGGTGAGACGCTGACAACCTACTTGAGCCAGACAACTTGGAGTGCTTTATATGGTTCCTTTCTCAAGACCCACACAGGATAAGATGTGTTGATTTACTAAAGTAATTTGGATTTGAGGCAGTCTTATCTCTGAAAGGATATGCACAATATGTAATAAGGTGGGTACTCTTTTCATAAAGAGAATCAATATGAGAGGCAGATTTTTTTAAAAAAAAACTATCATTTGAGAGGTTAGCAAAGGCTTAGAAGTGAACTTTGAGTCTGCAATAGTCAATAGTATTCTGATTTTTATCGGCATTTCTGAATGCTACAATTTTGTGGTTTTTTAAAAATTGGGCTGTTTGATGACAGTCATGTACAAGGAGTCCAATTAAATCATAGTAAGGGTGAAGATTATTTGTGATTTAGTTTTATTTGAGAGATAAATTAGTAAGGAGAAAAGATCTCTTTTTATGAAGTGGATATCTGGCTCTCAAACCCATTCCTTTTGGCTCAGACGTTAAAAAATTATTAATTCCCTTACGGACTCTCCTATTCCCCATGGGCAGAAAATTATGAAAAACAGATGAGACATTCTGAGCCCCCTGCAAGACAAACACAGATGGTTTCTAATTTAGAGTTTTCCCACACAAATGCACAACAAATCTTGGAAATGTGACCTCAATTCCCAGGATTAAAAACATTGAAATTATATGTTACTTTCCAATGTAAGTGGAGGATGAAGATCTTTAAAGACAACTCAGAAAATATCCAATAACATTCAAATCAGAGCGTGATCTACAATTTCACTTGTCATTACTTAAAAGCAAAGACTAGCTGCTTCTTTAAAGGGGGCGAGTTACTAAAGGCAACATCCTAGAAAATGGAATAAAAAGAAGGCAACACCTTATTTTCAGCAAAGTTATAGTACTGATAAAGCACTTTGAAAATCCTCTGTAGGCAAATGTCATTGAGAAACAAAGGCGGGTTTGTCCCCAGTGATAAAGCTATCTCTTATTCATATTTCATAGGTGGATCTATAGTTTTCCTGGTGTCTTGGAGAGACCCTACCTCCACAGCTCCTGCAGGAGCAAAACTGTATTTTCTGTCATGTGAGCTCTCTACACTGGCCACAGCTGATTGTACCAAGGTTCAGTACCTGACCCAAAGAGACTCATTTGCAGGCCAGAGGGTGGCCTAAGGAATGAAAGTGTACCTAGCAGTGGTCTTCTTTTTTGATGGCACCTGGCCCAACCAGTCACAGCCCTCTTTTAGGGAGTTTGAATACCAGAAAGTAAATGATGAATAGGAAGCGCAGCCAAAATAGACACAGTCACCGCAATGGTGCCTCTGAGAGCAGTGACAGCAGTTACTTCTGCAGTCAAGACAATTTGAGTTCTTATTGATTCGCCATTTCTGCTCTTAGGTTACTGGAGAAATACTTGATTCCTGAACAATGAGTCTGGACTTTGTAGTTCCTGGGTTGCTTTTTTTTCTTCCTATGTATTGACATAAATAAACTCACGTTAGCTGAAGTAACCTGACTGTGTGTCTGCTCTTTGAAACCTGGAAGGGCCTAACTAACACGACAAAGTGAAAGCCGTCCTCGTTTTTAAGTAGCTTGGAAGGAAAAGAGGAAAGAAAAAGAAACACTGTAGTATACCTTTTGGGTCGGACGGAGACTCACGTCAGAGATCTCCATGGTGAAGCATGTGGATCCATGCCATGAGGGTTAAATATCAAATCAATAGTAATCAAATGGGTTCGACTCACAAAGTATGTTTGAAACATTGAGCATGGAAATGCAAAAGTTAGGAAATGACTACATGATAGACATAGAGGTTGTTAGAGCTGGAGAGTGAATTAAAACTCTCGAAGCCCAGACCCACTATTTTTCTATATGAGGAAAATGAGGCGTAGAATACACAGAGTTAAGTAGAGACAGATGTGTTATAAATTTAGATAATGTTTTAAAATACACAGTCTAATGATTGACTTAACAAGTGCAAAAGTTGCTAATAGTATGCTGAATATTTGGTGTAAGGAGGCAGTTTACAGAAATGTGTAGAACACAGAAGCGAAATCACTCCTGGGGGTCCAATGAAGCAAGCTGGGTCTATTGAAATGTCATAGGAGGAAATGGAGGAAGTGGGGGTAGTATCAAGACATGTTTATCCTGCATGGCTCCCAGCTCAATTTAAGTAGAGATTAGTAATATCAGAAGGTCTAGGGTGAGATGATTTTTAAGATTATTTATTTACTTTGGTGGTGGTGTGTTAGATATTTTGTTTCACATTTAGCCTATGGTGGACACTCATTCAAAAGTAAAAAGAATGTCATAAGCTACCATTTAGCATATGGGTTGAAAACAACATTCTGTATTTTGGAGTTTGTCACTCAGCCAGTCAGTTTGTAGTTATTTATATAAAAAGGATACAAGAGCTGGAACATTTAAGGAGTCTAAGGTCTGCAGACAGTGATATATTGCTGAATTGTTCCTATGATCATGCAATTTGGGGAGCCTAGTTATGTTATGCCATAGTGTGATGGTCAATTGTATGTGTCAAATTGACTAGGCTACTGTCCCCCGTTACTCAGTGACACACAAACTGAGCCAGGTGTTGCTGTGAAGGCTTTCTGTGGATATCATTAAAGTCTATAATCAGATTTTTTCACTAAGAAAGATTTTCCTCGATAATCTTCAGTGGGCCTCAAAAGGTCTTAAGAGCAGAATTGAGGCTTCCCTGAAGAAGAAATTATACTTGTAGACTACAACATCAGCTCCTGCCTGAGTTCCGGCTCACCCTTCCTGGTGAGCTGCCAATGGATTGTGGACTTGCCTAGCAACCCCCACAATCACGTAAGCAAATTCCTTTCAATAAATCAATTTCTGTGTGTGTGTGTGTGTGTGTGTATACTGGTTCTATGTCTACGGTAGAATTCTGATACGAATAGTAATAAATAATCCCCAAATCTTAGTGGTTTAAAACCACAAAGGATTTTTGTTGTTGTTCACACTACATATTCATCGCGGGTCAGCAGGGGTGCTCAGCTCATCCTGGCCATTTAAAGATCCAGGTTGACAGAGCAAATGTTGCTGGTCACCATGCCAGAGGGAAAAGAGATTGCTGGAGCGTCTTACATGAACTATTAAATTCTCTGACCAGGAAGTAACACATGTCACTTCTGTTTACAACACAATGGCCAGAGCTAGTCACATCATTTTACCTAGCCTAATGTTGAGAAATACAGTCCCACCAGCATTTCTGGAATGGTGGAGAAACCAACACTATACTAGTGTATAGTATTAATGACTAACACAGTTAATTTCAAAAAACAAACTTATCAATGAGCTTCTCATTTAAAGACAAATTCATGAGGACAAAAAGAAATGTTTAAGAATGATTAGGAATAAAAGAATTCCAAGATCAAAGTGACTCACTGAAGAAGAATGAATAAATGTAACAGTTCCGTAAGGTTTGCTGTTAGTAGCATTAAAAAAATAAATGCCACGCTCTGAAAATTTACTGAGATGTCAACCAGTTGACTTAATGCTTAAGCAAGTAAAAAAATAGTCACGAGCCGGGCGCGGTGGCTCACGCCTGTAATCCCAGCACTTTGGGAGGCCGAGGCGGGCGGATCACAAGGTCAGGAGATCGAGACCACGGTGAAACCCCGGCGACAGAGCGAGACTCCGTCTCAAAAAAAAAAAAAAATAGTCACGAATGTAAGTTCAGATAACTTTCTTTAAGGTGGTCCTGGGTTCCAGATATCTAGATAGGTGAACTTCAGTGCCTATCAACCTCTAAAATAACAGATAAATAAGAGCATAACCAAAGAGGAATATTCTCAACTGAGTTTTGTAGGCTTATTGAAAGTCTTTCTACACAAGGAACCTCAGTTTGCCTTTGACTTTCATGAACTCATCTTTTAATGTATAGTATTTCCCTTTACTATGTAGGTTTCCTGGTCATGAATCTTTATTTTCTTTATAATATAAAACTTATTTTTTATTTATTTAATTTTTTTTGTTTTTTGTTGTTGTTGTTGTTGTTGTTTTTTGAGAAAGAGTCTTGCTTTGTTGCCCAGGCTGGAGTGCAGTGGCATGATCTCAGCTCACTGCAAGCTCCACGTCCCGGGTTCATGCCATTCTCCTGCCTCAGCCTCCCGAGTAGCTGGGACTACAGGCGCCCACAACCACGCCCGGCTAATTTTTTGTATTTTTAGTAGAGACAGGGTTTCACCATATTAGCCAGGGTGGTCTTGATCTCCTGACCTCATGATCTGCCCGCCTTGGCCTCCCAAAGTGCTGGGGTTACAGGCGTGAGTCACCACGCCCAGCCAAACCTATTTCTTTAATCCGTGTTTCCCACCCCCTTTTAACAAATAATGTGTTTCTTACTTGTGCATTACCAATTTATCTTAAAATTATATCCCTGGAAGCAGAAGGGCTTTTTAACAAGATGTCATATATTCTCCAAAAAACTTACCTTTCATGCATGCTGGTTTTAAAGAATCAAGCACATAACAAATAATATTGTGTTTGTTTTATGTGTGAAATGACATACAGGGGAGAACCATTCAATGTCACTAATATTGATTGAACTCCAGTTCTGTGCAATCCTGGAGTTGTTGCTTTGGAACAGGCAATAATGAAGGAGACCTGCCCCTGTCCTCAAGGGGCATCTAGTATGAAAAGCAAACCCCAACATGACTATGCAGTTTGAGTAAATAATATTCTAGCACTTGCCTGCCACCGTGTCCTGACCAATCTCATCAGTAGAAGTGTGGTTTAAAGCAATTTAGTGCAGATAAATGTTTCTCCAGAGAGCCAGGAGAGGATGGAACGGTCAGGAATAATGCAATGTGTCAAAACCAGCTGGGCCACTCACTACAGGGGCACACACTTTTTTATGAACCCAGCTAGGTTGTCCCCCAAAACCTTGCCTCCATTGTCATGAGCTGTGCGTATCAAGGGTTAGGGAGTGGGAGCAGTCCATCCTAGACTGCAGGCAATAGGAGCACATTTTATGGTGAGAATTTTAAAAACAGTAAAATCACTAAAAGTCATCTACTTCTTACTATCACCATCTACCAGCAATTCTAAACAATGTCAGTGATAAAATACCCCTCAGGGAAAAAAATTTTGTTGGTCTGTGTATTAACCAATTGACCACACCCAGAGAGGACAGCTCTCATTGCCCTGCCCTTGGCATACTACTATGCACAAGTGACAGTTTTTGGTTTCTGGAAAGGGTAAAAAAAAATTACATTATTTACCAGAAATCCCAAGGAGAGGCTGGGTGCACTGGCTCATACCTGTAATCCCAACACTTTGGGAAGCCTAGGCGGGTGATCACCTGAGGTCAGGAGTTTGAGATCAGCCTGGCCAACATGGTAAAACCCTGACTCTATTAAAAACACACACAAAAAAAAAAAATTAGCCAGGCATGGTGGCGGGTGCCTGTAATCCCAGCTACTTGAGAGGCGGAGGCAAGAGAATTGCTTAAACCCAGGAGGAGGAGGAGGAGGTTGCAGTGAGCCGAGATCATGCCACTGCACTCCAGCCTGGGAGACAGAGAGAGGCTCTGTCTCAAAAAAAAAAAAAAAAGAAAAGAAAAGAAAAGAAAAAGAATGCACTGATTTAGCAAATATTTAATAATCATATATTGTATTTCAAGTTCTGTGCTGAGTCCTGGGCACATCAAGATGAATAAGATAGCTCCTCCTCTCACGGACCTCAGAGTTTAGGGGAAAAGGAAACAAAAAAAGTGGGATGCTATGTTAAAAATTTAAATAATATTTCCCTTCCTACAATGATGAAGTAGGTAATGTCAATCAATCCATTTGCTGAAAACAACTAGAAAAGTTGGATTAACATTTTAACCCTACATTTGTTTGAATGCATCAGAGATACACCAAGGTAGGGAGGAAAACTGCATGGTCAAAATCAGAGAGATGCGCATTGAGAGGTGAGTCAAAAATTTGCAGCCAAGGGCCAGGCGTGGTGGCTCACACCTGTAATCCCAGCACTTTGGGAGGCTGAGGTGGGCAGATCACGGGGTCAGGAGTTCAAGATGAGCCTGGCCAACATGGTGAAACCCTGTCTCTACTAAAAATACAAAAAAATTGAGCCAGGTGTGGTGGCACATGTCTGTAATCCCAGCTACTTGGAAGGATGAGGCAGGAGAATTGCTTGAACCCAGGAGGCAGAGGTTGCAGTGAGCTGAGATCGCACCACTGTACTCCAGCCTGGGCGATAGAGCAAGACTCCATCTCGAGGAAAAAAAAATAAAAATGCAGCCACTTTTCCTCAGAGCTATCTACTGATTTCAGAAGCACAAATGCTAAACAGAGCTTTCAACAGATGCAAGGGATTGGAAATACAATACTGGAAATCAGACTACTAGGGGAGATGGGTCCTTATAAGACCCCAGGCTTTGGGTTGGGACTCTGATGAATAATACATGAGAAGTACAGATCAGTAAGAAATAGAGAAGCCCTATCAGAAAGCTTCAAATCATGTGTATCTCCTGTTGAATTAAGATGATGTGGGGTAAGGCCAGGTGCAGTAGCTCATGCTTGTAATCCTCACACTTCAGGAGGCAAAGGCAGGAGGATTGCTTGAGGCCAGGAGTTTGAGACCAGCCTGGTCAACATAGTGAGACCCCTCTACAAAATAAAAATTATCTCTACAAAATTAAAATAAAAATTAAAAAATTGGCTGGATAGGTGTGGTGGCACACACCTGTAGTCCTAGCTACTTGGGAGGCTGGAGCAGGAGGGTCGCTTGAGCCCAGGAGTTTGAGGCTGCAGTGAGCTATGAACACACCACTGCACTCCAGCCTGGGTGACAAAACAAACAATAAAAGATGACATGGGCTTAGCCATCTACAAGAAGCAAACAAATCTTCTGAGGGACTATAACATTCAAATGATCTTATTTTTTGAATATACTGTTTGGTACTCAATGAAAAGAATCTATTTAATACAAAAATTAACTCAAGATGGATTGAAGACTTACCTAAAACCATAAAACCCAAAACTATAAAACTATAAAACCCAAAATTATAAAAACCCTAGAAGACAAACCTAGGCAATATCATTCAGGACATAGGCATGTGCAAGGATTTCATGACAAAAATGCCAAAAGCAATTGCAACAAAAGCCAAAATTGATAAAGGGGATCTAATTAAGCTAAAGAACATCTGCACAGCAAAAGAAACTATCATCAGAGTGAATATACAACCTACAAAATGGAAGAAAATTTTTGCAAACTATGCATCTGACAAAGGTCTAATATCTAGCATCTTTAAGGAACTTAAATTTACAAGAAAAAAAAACCACCATTAAAAAGTGGGCAAAGGACATGAATCAACACTTCTCAAAAGAAGACATTCATGTGGCCAACAAGCATATGAAAAAAAGCTCATCATCACTGGTCATTAGAGAAATGCAAATCAAAACCACAATGAGATATCACCTCACACCAGTCAGAACAGCAATTATTAAAAAGTCAAGAAACAATAGATGAGTAGCTGGGATTACAGATACCCACCACCACTCTCAGCTAATTTTTGTAATTTTAGTAGAGACAGGGTTTCACCATGTTGGCCAAGCTGATTTTGAACTCCTGACCTCAAGTGATCCCCCCCAACCTCAGCCTCCCAAAGTGCTGGGATTATAGGCATGAGCCACCACATTTGGCCTGAAAAAAATTTTTAACACCTCAAAATTGTAAAGAAAACATGGGTGACTAAGACGCAAGAAATGAAATATAAGTGTTTTGGAAAAGAAAATGGGTGAGGACCATCCAAGCTGCAGAAGGTGTGAAACAAATGGATGTGGGGATGACTGAGCCAAATCTCAGGTCACATGTTTTTCATTTAGTTATAAGCTAGCTTTCAACCAAGCTATACTTATTTTTATTTATTCATTTATTTTCTCTTGCTATATAGACTATAGGAATATGCTTGTTTTTAAATAAAAACACTGACCATACCTGGGCCACTCTTTTTATTCTTTTGTAAGAGTCAACGATAAAAAGTCCTAAGTCAAAAAATCAGCCTCCAATCTAGACAGCGGTTTGGAATATTATTTTTACCCCCGCAATTATCCCCTCTCCTGCCTGATAAAGTAGCTGAGCTGTGAAGTTTCAAAGTGGCACTTACACGGACATGACTGCACTTAGAAAACATGAACTTGAGTTGACATTTTTGAAAACGAATATACAGAGCAGTGAGATGTTTCTTGGTTCCAGAAGGTAAATCTTGAGTGTCAGCATTTGGTTCCTATAACTTACGTGGAAAAATCCCTTTCTGGAAAAACTACAGATCCTGATTAAGAGTCTTTAGAGGAATCAGTAACCATCTCACAACATCACCCTCCTTGTCCTCCCTTCCATCCTGAGTAGGGGGTGGTGCCAGGTGAAACCTTGACCTCACTCACCATGGCGAGAGGCGCCACCAAGACAGAGACAGTCATAGATTGCTGTGTCCCCAGCACTGAGCACAACAGGAGGCTCATACTAGGTATATCATCAACAGTTGAATGAATGAATGAATGAATGAATGAATGAGCCTAATTCATTTTGCTAATGTGTTGCTCTCACGGCCATTTTCTGATGTGCAAATTGAAAGGACATGCCTTTCCATATGAATTGTCCACACATGAAGCTGCCCTTTCAACCATGATGTGGTTTTGGCTAACCCACTCATGTGCACTAGGACCAATCCTTGCAGGATTTTACAGATTCCTGATCAGCTGAGGTTTGAAACCACAAAGCTGTGCCACTGCACACACTCTTCCAGATGAAACCTCCTGAAGGGACACAGGCAGTTTCTACTCCAGCATGTGATGCCTGCAGAGTTTCCTGGTTCTCATGGCTTGGCCTCAGTGGATGTTGTTGAAATTAGTTGAATTTACGGACTAGAAAGACCAGCTGGCTGCCATATCTGGGTTGACACCAAGGTTTGGATCCCATTTTTCGGGACACCTTGCAATGATTGGGCTTAAGGAAGATTCATCCAGAATAACGATACTCAAGTGATTAATGTATAAGCTAAACTACCAACTCATTTACAATGAGAAATTCGACTTCTGACATCAGCCCATCTGCGTATTCTCTCTTTATAGGGAAGGCTACCTGGAAAGTCTGGAAGAATCATAAGCTTGCTTGGTAAGTTTGGAAATCCAAGTCAAGGGAGTCATGCAGACATAGGAACATGCCAAGGAATCCAAGCACCCTACTGACTGGCTGGAGCTGTTTCCCACTCTTGAATGGTGGCATAAATATACTTACAAGGTCTTAACTCATTGGGCTTCTCTTTTATTTCTACTGCCTTTTTCCAGGTAGGACTTTGGTTAGAGTTGAGCAAGGCTATTTTTCTGAACTTGAGGCAGTTCAAATCAAGGTGTGTAGCGAATCCTCCTCCTCCACCCCTCCTTCGTAATCCCTAAATCAACAAGGATATAGGCAAGTGTGGTGGCATGCACCTGTCGTCCCAGCTACTCAAGAGGCTGAGGCTGGAGGATCACTTGAGCGCAGAAACTGAAGGTTGTAGTGCACTATGAATATGCCTGTGATGGCACTGCCCTCCAGCCCAGGCAACAATAGTGAGACTCCATTTCTAAAGCATAAAAGAAGGATGTTGCTTTAGAGTGTTGACCTAAAGCAAGGTCTCCTCTGAAAAGTGAGTATGGAACATGTTGTTTCTTCTTTCCCATAATACCCTTTCTAAATCCTGTGGTGTAAACCCCTAGGTCTTGCTTGAGTATAAAGATTGAAAATGGAGGGTGGGGGGGCACCCAAGATGGCCGAATAGGAACAGCTCCAGCCTCCAGCTCCCAGTGTGAGCAACACAGAAGATGGGTGATTTCTGCATTTTCAACTGAGGTACCAGGTTCATCTCAATGGGGCGTGTTGGACAGTCGGTGCTGGTCAGTGGGTGCAGCCCAACCAGCGAGAGGTGAAACAGGGCAAGGCATAGCCTCACCCGGGAAGTGCAAAGGGGAAGGGAATTCCTTTTCCTAGCCAAGGGAAACTGAGACACACAACACCTGGAAAATCGGGTAACTCCCACCCTAATACTGCTCTTTACCAAGGGTCTTAGCAAACAGCACACCAGGAGATTATACCCCACGCCTGGCCCAGAGGGTCCCACTCCCATGCAGCCTCCCTCATTGCTAGCACAGCAGTCTGAGATCTAACTGCAAGGCAGAAGCGAGGCTGCAGGAAGGGCACCCGCCATTGCTGAGGCTTAAGTAGGTAAACAAAGCCGCCAGGAAGCTCGAACTGGGTGGAGCCCACTGCAGCTCAAGGAGGCTTGCCTGCCTCTGTAGACACCACCTCTGGGGACAGGGCATAGCTAAATAAAAAGCAGCAGAAACCTCGGCAGAGGTAAATGTCCCTGTCTGACAGCTTTGAAGAGAACAGTGATTATCCCAGCATGGAGGCTGAGATCTGAGAATGGACAGACTGCCTGCTAAAGTGGGTCCCTGACCCCTGAGTAGCCTAACTGGGAGACATCCCTCACTTGGTGCAGATTGACACCTCACACCTCACATGGCTGGGTACACCTCTCAGACAAAGCTTCCAGAGCAAGAATCAGACAGCAATACTTGCTGTTCAGCAATATTCTGTCTTCTGCAGCCTCCGCTGCTGATACCCAGGCAAACAGGGTCTGGAGCGGACCTCAAGCAAACTCCAACAGACCTGCAGCTGAGGGTCCTGACTGTTAGAAGGAAAACTAACAAACAGAAAGGACACCCACATAAAACCCCATCAGTACCATCATCAAAGACCAAAGGCAGATAAAACCACAAAGATGGGGAAAAAGCAGTACAGAAAAGCCAGAAATTCAAAAAATCAGAGCACATCTCCCCCTCCAAAGGAACGCAGCTCATCGCCAGCAACAGAACAAAGCTGGATGGAGAATGACTTTGATGAGTTGAGAGAAGAAGGCTTCAGTAGATCAAACTTCTGAGAGCTAAAGGAGGAACTATGTACCCAGTGCAAACAAACTAAAAACCTTGAAAAAAGAATGGATGAATGGATAACTAGAATCCAATGCAGAGAAGTCCATAAATGAACTGAGAGAGATGAAAACCATGACACAAATGCACAAGCTTCAGTAACCGACTCAATCAACTGGAAGAAAGAGTATCAGTGATTGAAGATCAAATGAATGAAATGAAGAGAGAAGAGAACTTTAGAGAAAAAAGAGTAAAAAGAAATGAACAAAGCCTCCAAGAAATATGGGATTATGTGAAAAGACCAAATCTACGTCTGATTGGTGTGCCTGAAAGTGACGGGGAGAATGGAACCAAGTTGGAAAATGCTCTGCAGGATATTATCCAGGAGAACTTCCCCAACCTAGTAAGGCAGGCCAACATTCAAATTCAGGAAATACAGAGAACACCACAAAGATACTCCTCGAGAAGAGCAACTCCAAGACACATAATTGTCAGATTCACCAAAGTTGAAATGAAGGAAAAAATGTTAAGGGCAGCCAGAGAGAAAGGTTGGGTTATCCACAAAGGGAAGCCCATCAGACTAACAGCAGATCTCTCGGCAGAAACTCTACACGCCAGAAGAGAGTGGGGGCCAATATTCAACATTCTTAAGGAAAAGAATTTTCAACCCAGAATTTCATATCCAGCCAAACTAAGTTTCATAAGTGAAGGAAAAATAAAATCCTTTACAGACAAGCAAATGCTGAGAGATTTTGTCACCACCAGGCCTGCCCTACAAGAGATCCTGAAGGGAAGCACTAAACATGGAAAGGAACAACCAGTACCAGGCATTGCAAAAACATGCCAAAATGTAAAGAACATCAATGCTAGGAAGAAACTGCATCAACTAACGAGCAAAATAACCAGCTAATATCATAATGACAGGATCAAGTTCACACATAACAATATTAACCTTAAATGTAAATGGACTAAATGGTCCAATTAAAAGACACAGACTGGTAAATTGGATAAAGAGTCAAGACCCATCAGTTTTCTGTATTCAGGAGACCCATCTCACATGCAGAGACACACATAGGCTCAAAATAAAGGGATGGATCAAGATCTACCAAGCAAACGGAAAACAAAAAAAGGCAGGGGTTGCAATCCTAGTCTCTGACAAAACAGACTTTAAACCATCAAAGATCAAAGAGACAAAGAAGGCCATTACATAATGATAAAGGGATCAATTCAACAAGAAGAGCTAACTATCCTAAATATATATGCACCCAATACAGGAGCACCCACATTCATAAAGCAAGTCCTTAGAGACTTACAAAGAGACTAAGACTCCCATACAATAATAATGGGAGACTTTAACAACCCACTGTCAACATTAGACAGATCAGTGAGACAGGAAGTTAACAAGGATATCCAGGAATTGAACTCAACTCTGCACCAAGTGGACCTAATAGACATCTACAGAACTCTCCACCCCAAATCAACAGAATATACATTCTTCTCAGCACCACATCACACTTACTCCAAAATTGACCACATAGTTGGAAGTAAAGCACTCCTCAGCAAATGTAAAAGAACAGAAATTATAACAAACTGTCTCTCAGACCACAGTACAATCAAACTAGAACTCAGGACCAAGAAACTCAATGAAAACCACTCAAATACATGGAAACTGAACAACCTGCTCCTGAATGACTACTGGGTACATAACAAAATGAAGGCAGAAATAAAGATGTTCTTTGAAACCAATGAGAACAAAGATACAACATACCAGAATCTCTGGGACACATTTAAAGCAGTGTGTAGAGGGAAATTTATAGCACTAAATGCCCACAAAAGAAAGCAGAAAAGATCTAAAATTGACACGCTAACACCACAATTAAAAGAACTAGAGAAGCAAGAGCAAACAAATTCAAAAGCTAGCAGAAGGCAATAAATAACTAAGATCAAGCAGAAATGAAGGAGATAGACACACAAAAAACCCTTCAAAAAATCAATGAATCCGGGAGCTGGTTTTTTGAAAAGATCAACAAAATTGATAGACCGCTAGCAAGACTAATAAAGAAGAAAAGAGAGAAGAATCAAATAGACGCAATAAAAAATGATAAAGGGGATATCACCACCAACCCCACAGAAATACAAACTACCATCAGAGAATACTATAAACACCTCTACGCAAACAAACTAGAAAATCTAGAAGAAATGGATAATTTCCTGGACACTTACACTCTTCCAAGACTAAACCAGGAAGAAGTTGAATCCCTGAAGAGACCAATAGCAGGCTCTGAAATTGAGGCAATAATTAATAGCCTACCAACCAAAAAATGTCCAGGACCAGATGTATTCACAGCTGAATTCTACCAGAGGTACAAGGAGGAGCTGGTACCATTCCTTCTGAAACCATTCCTATCAATAGAAAAAGAGGGAATCTTCTCTAACTCATTTTATGAGGCAAACATCATCCTGATACCAAAGCCTGGCAGAGACACAACAAAAAAAGAGAATTTTAGGCCAATATCCCTGAGGAACATCAATGCAAAAATCCTCAATAAAATACTGGCAAACCGAATCCAGCAACACATCAAAAAGCTTATCCACCACGATCAAGTGGGCTTCATCCCTGGGTTGCAAGGCTGGTTCAACATATGCAAATCAATAAACGTAATCCAGCATATAAACAGAACCAAAGACAAAAACCACATGATTATCTCAATAGATGCAGAAAAGGCCTTTGACAAAATTCAGCAGCCCTTCATGCTAAAAACTCTCAATAAATTGGGTATTGATGGAATGTATCTCAAAATAATAAGAGCTATTTATGACAAACCCACAGCCAATATCATACTGAGTGGGCAAAAACTGGAAGCATTCCCCTTGAAAACTGGCACAACACAGGGATGCCCTCTCTCACCACTCCTATTCAACATAGTGTTGGAAGTTCTGGCTAGGGCAATCAGGCAAGAGAAAGAAATCAAGGGTATTCGATTAGGAAAAGAAGAAGTCAAATTGTCCCTGTTTGCAGATGACATGATTGTATATTTAGAAAACCCCATTGTCTCAGCCCCAAATCTCCTTAAGCTGATAAGAAACTTCAGCAAAGTCTCAGGATACAAAATCAATGTGCAAAAATCACAAGCATCCTTATACACTGATAACAGACAAACAGAGAGACAAATCATGAATGAACTCCCATTCATAATAGCTTCAAAGAGAATAAAATACCTAGGAATCCAACTTACAAGGGATGTGAAGGACCTCTTCATGGAGAACTACAAACTACTGCCCAAGGAAATAAGAGAGGACACAAACAAATGGAAAAACATTCCATGCTTATGGATAGGAAGAATCAACATTATGAAAATGGCCATACTGCCCAAGGTAATTTATAGATTCAATGTCATCCCCATGAAGCTACCAATGACTTTCTTCACAGAATTGGAAAAAACTGCTTTAAAGTTCTTATGGAACCAAAAAAGACCCCACATTGCCAAGACAATCCTAAGCCAAAAGGACAAAGCTGGAGGCATCATGCTACCTGACTTCAAACTATACTACAAGGCTACAGTAACCAAAACAGTATGGTACTGGTACCAAAACAGAGATATAGACCAATAGAACAGAACAGAGACCTCAGAAATAATACCACATATCTACAGCCATCTGATCTTTGACAAACCTGACAAAAACAAGAAACGGGGAAAGGATTCCCTATTTAATAAATGGTGCTGGGAAAATTGGCTAGCCAAAAGTAGAAAGCTGAAACTGGATCCTTTCCTTACTCCTTATACGAAAATTAATTCAAGATGGATTAGAGACTTAAATGTTAGACCTAATACCATAAAAACCCTAGAGGAAAACCTAGGTAGTACCATTCAGGACATAGGTATGGGCAAAGACTTCATGTCTAAAACACCAAAAGCAACGGCAGCAAAAGCTAAAATTGACTAATGGGATCTAATTAAACTAAAGAGCTTCTGCACATCAAAATAAACTACCATCAGAGTGAACAGGCAACCTACAGAATGGGAGAAAATTTTTGCAATCTACTCATCTGACAAAGGGCTAATATCCAGAACCTACAAAGAACTCAAACAAATTTACAAGAAAAAAACAAACCCCATCAAAAAGTGGACAAAGGATATGAACAGACACTTCTCAAAAGAAGACATTTATATAGCCAACAGACACATGAAAAAATGCTCATCACTCACCATCGGAGAAATGCAAATCAAAACCACAATGAGATACCATCTCACACCAGTTAGAATGGCAATCATTAAAAAGTCAGGAAACAACAGGTGCTGGAGAGGATGTGGAGAAATAGGAACACTTTTACACTGTTGGTGGGACTGTAAACTAGTTCGACCATTGTGGAAAACAGTGTGGCGATCCCTCAAGGATCTAGAACTAGAAATACCATTAGACCCAGCCATCCCATTACTGGGTATATACCCAAAGGATTATAAATCATGCTGCTATAAAGACACATGCACACGTATGTTTATTGCAGCACTATTTACAACAGCAAAGACTTGAAATCAACCTAAATGTCCATCAGTGACAGGCTGGATTAAGAAAATGTAGCACATATACACCACGGAATATTATGCAGCCATAAAAAAGGATGAGTTCATGTCCTTTGTAGGGACATGGATGCAGCTGGAAACCATCATTCTCAGCAAACTATCACAAGAACAGAAAACCAAACACCGCATGTTCTCACTCATAGGTGGGAATTGAACAATGAGATCACTTGGACACAGGAAGGGGAACATCACACACCAGGGCCTATTGTGTGGGGGAGGGGGGAGGGGGGATTGATAGCATTAGGAGATATACCTAATGTAAATGACGAGTTAATGGGTGCAGTACACCAACATGGCATATGTATACATATATAACAAATCTGCACGTTGTGCACCTGTACCCTAGAACTTATAATAAAAAAAAAAAATATTGACCAGAAAAATAGAAAATGATATTTAAAAACTCTGATTCATATTTATTCTTTATTACATTAAAAATCAAATTGATGTATTAATGACTATAGAGTTTTGAGTGGAAATGTTATGACCGAATAATTTTTCTTTTACCCTGAAATCTTGTTTGTTCAACTTATGAAGAAATAGATAATCATTATCAGATATGTAAGGACTCAGGAAATATTCTACCTTTGGGCCCAAGCTGAAAATATTTCTCTAACATGTATTGACAATTTAAAACCCTCTCTATATGTGTCAAAACATCCCTTTGTACCTCCATAAATATGTACCACTGTATGTCAATTAAAAATAAAATTTTAAAAATTGAAAAAAAGAGAGATTGAAAATGTGCCAGGACTATCCCGGGTCATTAGAGAAATGCAAATCAAAACCACCGTGGGATACCATCTCACGCCAGTTAGAATGGCGATCATAAAAAACAGGAGACAACAGAGGCTGGCGAGGATGTGGAGAATAGGAACGCTTTTGCAGTGTTGGTGGGAGTGTAAATTAGTTCAACCCCCTTAACTACCTCTTCCATCCACTACCTTGTACCTACTTTCACAATGGTGGGACCACCCTTCCAACCCGCTAATCACCCACCCCAGAAACCTGTGAGTTACCATTGTCTCCCCATCACCCAACAGGCAACAATTTTTACTGCTCCCTCTAAATTATTTCCAAATATATTCATCCTGTACACCCCCAGTGCTTTTGTGTAGCACCTCTCATGCCTATCATCTTTTCTTCTGGTTTCTGAAACAATCTTCTTGCCTCCAATATTGCCTGCATCCAAGACGACTCGAGAGCTCTTCCCAACATACTCATTTAACCACAGACTGACCGCTCTAAACATATTTTGCTGGTGCCCCAATTTGTGGCAGGATAAATTCTCATTTCCCTAGCCTGACACATCAAGAGTTCAGACCTAGTCTCAGCTCCTCTCCCACTCATCCTGTGCCTTCTCCAGAGGCCTCCCATACTGCACACACCCCTGGCCTCCATAGCTACTTGTTCTTCCCTGGATCTTTCTCCCATTCATCAATTTCCATGCTGTTTCCTCAGCTGAAGCCCCCCTTTCACTGTTGCTGCCGGCCGATGCCTACTTGTCTTTAGAATTTGTCCCAGGCATACTCTCCTCTGCCTTGACCTCCTTCCACATTCTTCGTGCTGGGTCTGGAGTCCCCAGTCCTAGCCTTTACCACCTGGCTCACTACAACATGAGTAGTGTGCTTCAGGACCCCAGCAGACTGGGGGTGGTCTTTGAAAGCAGCACTGTCTTATCCCTGCTTGCCCAAAGCTCAATAAATATTGGAAAATAAATTAATAAATAAGTGTGCCCATTATAGTGAAAGCTATTCTAGAACTATGGTATTAGAGAAATACAGATTTGAATATTAGTTCTGCCACTTATTAGCTGTGTGACCTTGGGTATGTCAATCTCTCAGAACCTCTTTCTTCACCTGAAACAAAGGCATCATAGGAGATTCATTAGAGGCTTAATTGTGTCCATCTTCAGTCGTGCACCTGAAAGGTCTTAGGACACAGTGTCGCCTGTGTGGTGCAACCAGGCCTCCCTGAGACCACACGCTAGAGTCACCGTGATGGCACGGCAATAGTCTTAAATTCCCTTCATGATTATTCTTTGCCTTTTTTTTTTTTTCTTCGAGATGGGGTCTCATTCTGTCACCCAGGCTGGAGTGTGGTGAAGCAATCACAGCTCACCACAGTCCTAAACTCCTGGCCTCAAGTTATCCTCCTGCCTCGGCCTGCCAAGACCTTTACAATTATTCAGTGTCTTGGTGACATCCACAAACGGATAGTCACACATTCTGTGATCAGTTTTGCTACTCTTTTCCAGCAGATAATTTATTTCCAAATAATTGCTCCTCACTTCACGTTGGCCTCCAATTGACTAAAAGTATGATCTTCACTGGGAGATAGATTGGGTTTTGAACATCATTTTCACAAACATACATAAAGGCATATTGAAGCCTCAGCTCCTGTAGCAAGGGCTGTGGACAGGCTTTTCCCCACCTTCAGGGCTGTATCACTGACAGAATCCCTGGTGTCATCCGTCACCTAAAATCTACGATCCGAGTGCTTGAAATGTGAGCTCCTGTCCTCCTCACCTCAGGAGGGCGATGGTCACTACAGAGCAGCCTCCATAAGCACTGCCTTATTTTCCATCCTGGTCTTTTTTCCTCTTTTCATGCCCTGCTCCCTTTTCTTTCCTATGAAAGTGGTGTGTCGGGGGACTAGGGACATGTGCAGAGAGAGACTCTCTGGCCTCTTTGCTGTCTTTTGTCCCCTTCCCTCTCACTTCTGTCCAACTCAAATAAGGCTCAGGAAAACCAAGAATGCAAATCCTCATAGGCCACTTAAGTGGAACTCAGCAAATGTTAGGACACTAGAAGCACTGGTAGGATGGGTCTGAGTTAAGAAGCGTAGAGCCAAACGTGGTGGCATGCACCTGTCGTCCCAGCTACTCAGGACGCTGAGGCTGGAGGGTCATTTGAGCCCAGGGGTTGAAGGTTGTAGTACACTATGAATATGCCTGTGTTGATTGTTCTCACCAAATAGTTACTGGTTTCTTCCAGAATGAGTGACTTCGGAAAAAGCAAAGCGTGAGTGGTAAAATCTTTTATGACCGAGACTCAGAAGTCATACATGGTGATTTCCAACATATTCTATTCACCAGAAAGGATGATTAAGCTGGATATACTTTCAGGAAGAAGAGAATTAGGGTCTATGAAAAGACTTCAATAAGTTTGTGAAATATGAAAACAAAATGCAAAAATATAGAGACTTTATTTCTCAACATAAGCTTCATCAAGTTGAAGACACTTTTATAAGCAGTAATACCGGCCCTACAAAAACTAAGGTCCTGGGAATTTCACCATGTCAAGACAGTCTTTTTTACATTGTTAACTGAAGAAAAATGGGTGTCCTTTCAAGTTTTTTAAAAATCAGGAAAGAAAAAGAAGTTAGTGGCAGCCAAATCAGGGCTAAAAGATGGATGCTTAATAATTTCCCATTGAAACTCTGGCAAAATTTCTTTTTCTTTTTTTTTTTTTTTTTTTTGATGAGAGAAATGAGAAGGAACATTGTTGTGGCAGAGAAGAATTCTCTGGTGAAGTTTCCTGGAAGCTTTTCTTCTAAAGCTTTGGCTAACTTTCTCAAAATACTCTCATAACACCTGTTACTGGGGTTTTTTGTTTTGGGCCCTCTGGAAAGTCAACAAGCAAAATGCCTTGAGCATCCTAAGACACTGTTGCTATGAGCTTTGTTCTAAACCAGTCACCTTTTGCTGTGACTAGACCACTTTCACCTCTTCGTAGTCATCGCTTTGACTGTGTTTTGTCTTGAAGATTTCACTGGAACAGCTGTGTTTGACCTCCTCTTACAATTATTTGAAGAGATGCTTCAAGATCTTGATTCCACTTATGTAAAATTTCAGTTGAAAGCTCTGCTCTTGTCTGCAACTGACCTGGGAACAAGAATTTTCAAATCTATTGAGTGGAAAATTTTTCAAAATTGTGTAAATTTAACCAATTGAGATGGCTATGGTGTTGGCTGTTTATGCTGTTGTCATTTCTAAAGCAGGGCATGAACAAGATTGATTTTTTTTTTCTGGTGAATTAATGTGAATTGTCTGCCACTGCAGGCTTTATCTTCAATATCTTATTATCCCTTCTTCAAATGAGTGACTCATTTGTAAACTTGCAAATGTTGGGGGGCATTGTCCTCATAAACTTGTCACAAAGAATCAGTGATTTTACGATTCTTTCACCCCAAATCGCCATAAATTTGATGTTTATTCTGGCTTTAATTTTAGCAGAATTCATGTTCCTCTAATGGGACCTCTTTTCAAATTGATGTTTTAGTTTTCTTATTATAATTCCTCAAATTAGATCCTGTTCAGACATGTTATAACAAGTTAGTACGAGTGCAAAATATTTTTGAAATCTATGCAAAAATATGCATTTCCCATGTACTTTTTGAAGATCCCTCATGCTTTTTTTCAAATAATTTTGAACATAGTTTTTAGACTACCGCAAGAAAATTATCTATAGCACCGAATTTCAGATTTATCAACCTTGTGGTAAGTATAACAACCAATGGAAATTCCAGATAGGCAGCTTAGCTACTGAAATGGAATTGGAGTTAAATGATTGTAGAGGTATCAGTAAAGACCTGCAGGCATTGAAAAGCATTTACAAATTTAGAAATAAAAGAACAGGATTATATGTACCATTTAAGAGGAGGAAGAAGAGAGAAGAGATATCAGGGGGAAAAAAAAAGAACACAGAGAAGGACCAATAATGGCAAATGTTATTATGTAAAACTTAAGGACAGTGAAGCCATTTCTGTTCTCCATAGGAGCACTGACATTTCCTTGTCAATAGTATCACTGAAACACCTGCTTCCATTTCCAACATCCTGTCTTTGTGAAACAGCGTTTTTTGCAGTGACAGCAACCAAAATAAGATTAGGGAGTAGACTGGATATAAACACTACATTTTGGGTGTCACTGTCTCCCATCACCCCTAATGGAACTGTCTACTCACAGGAAAACGAGCTCAGGGCTCCCAATGATTCTACATTATAGTGAGTTGTATAATTATTTCATTATATATTACAATGCAATAATAATAGAAATAAAGTATGCAATAAATGTAATGTACTTGAATCATCCTGAAACCATCCCCCTGCCCGGTTAATGGAAAGGTTGTCTTCCATGAAACCAGTCCCTGGTGCCGAGAAGATTGGGGACTGCTGCAATATAGGAATAACAACATAAAGAGAGGAAATCATGAAATGTATCACATCTTTAATAATATACGCCCTGATAGTATACAGAATACACTAATTACATTCATTCATTCAAGTATCAACCAGTACCTACAAACCACATACAAATGCCTTAACTCTTTCAGGAGAACAGTGAACAAAAGAGCAAGAGAGACAGCAAGTTAAAAATATACATGCATGATTATCACGGCAAGACCCCATCTCTATTAAAAAAAAAAAAAAGCTACACACACCCCCCAAGTAGTAATGAGTACTAAGAAAAAATGATGGCCAGGCGCAGTGGCTCACGCCTGTAATCCCAGCACTTTGGAAGGCTGAGGCAGGTGGATCATGAGGTCAGGAGATCGAGACCATCCTGGCTAACACTGTGAAACCCCGTCTCTACTAAAAAATACAAAAAGTTAGCCGGGCGTGGTGGCAGATGCCTGTAGTCCCAGCTACTTGGGAGGCTGAGGCAGGAGAATCGCTTGAACCCGGGAGGCGGAGCTTGCAGTGAGCTGAGATGGTGCCACTGCACTACAGCCTGGGTGACAAAGCAAGACTCTGTCTCAAAAAAAGAAAGAAAGAAAGAAAGAAAGAAAAGAAAAAAATGAAGAGTGAGAGGAGAAAGAGACAGATAAGTTAATTCACGGAGAATGATCAAGTAAGTTTTTCTGCAATTATAGTAGTTACCATCGTAGGTTTTAGAATCAGATAGGCACCAGTTTTAATCCTGGCTCTGCGTCTTATAGCTGAGTGTCCCATGGACAATTTATTCCCCTATAAAAATCTCAGTTTTCTAATTTCTAAATGTTTATTATTAGAAATAAAAGCACATGAACAAACATAAACATATGTAAAGTATCAAGAACAGAAAAATGATGAGACTAATGAATCAAGAATGGTTATAAAAATGAAGATAATAAAACTGCCAAACTTATTAGACAATTCTGAAGATTAGGAGATAAATATGCAGAAAAAGTTTAGCATGTCATGTGGCATGTAGTTAGCTCATGGTAACTACAATTATTTATCCTCATATTACAAGGGGAAAATATGTATCATACTTGGGCATTTAAAAAGCTGTGAGACATAATTTTTCAAATAATGCAAACACATAAAGATTTAATTTTATGTTAAATAGTTCCACCTTTAACATTTTTAAAAGAGATTCCTTGAAAGCATATGTCAACAAGCATCTCATGTAATGCTTTCTGCTTCTTAACCAAAGTTTAGAGGAATTTAACATTAAATCAAACTCTTAAAATGTAGTTATGTTAAAGAAACTAGTTAAGGCAAGAATAAGCACAAGTGTTTTAACTTCTCCAAAGCTGCTTAAGCATTTCAACTAAAAACTCATTTGTCTTTTAAAGACACAGGATTCTGTTTAGAAAATTTTTAACTAGAAAAAGTTGGAATTCTAAAGTAATAAGTGCAGAAGGCCATAAAGATTTTGTGCAGCTTTTAATTGAGATGTCAACTGCAGGGTGGGAGGAACATTCTCTGAAGTTTGCTTTTATAACAATAAGACTTATTTTTTATTAACAGCAATACAGGGCAACTCATTCAGGTTGAATGTTGAAGGTAAAATTTTAACTTAAAGTTTTGTCTAATTTTTAAGCATTTCTTAGTCAACTACCACGATTTCATCCCAGAAACCCAAATCTCAATTTCTTTTAGACATTTGGAATATTAAAAGGTTAAATGCTTCAAAATAATATTTATGTAGAGGCTTATGTATGTGGACCAGGAATCTCCATGTATTACAAAGTTTATGAGAACATAACAAATATTGATACATTTAATTCTGAAATAAAAACTTACAACAAATGAAATTGTAACAAATCAGGAAAATTCTGTAGGCTACACATTTTAGGTCCAAAAATACAGGTATTAAACACTCAAGGTTGCATAAAAGAAGAAATCGCAAGAGAAAATAGAAAATATCTAGAGACAAATTAAAAATATGAAGTACCAAAAGTTAAGAGATACATCAAAAGCTGTACTATAAGAAAATCATTTATAGCTATAAATGATTAAAAAATAAGATATCAAATCAGTAACTTAACTTTACACCTAAGGAACTAAAAACAGAGGGGAAAAGACAGAACAACTAAAAGTTAGCACAAGAGAAAAAATAAAGATAGCAGTGGAAATAAGTGAAATAAGAGAATAGAAAAACAGTATTTAAAAAAAAAAAACAACAAAACCGAGTTTGTTCTCTGAAAAACATCAACAAAACTGACAAATCTTTAACTAGATTGACAACAAAGGAGGATACTCAAATTACTAACTCAGAAACAAAATGGGTACGTTACTACTAAATTTACAGTTAAAAAAGGATGTAAGAGTACCATAAAGAACTGTACACCAAAAAAATTGAATAACCTAAATAAAAATGAACAAATTCCTAGAAACAAAACACCTACTAAGACTGAATCAGAAAAGCTGAATAAACCTATTGAGCAAGGAGAGTCAGCAAGAAGATTCATCAGTAACCAAAAACCCAGCAACAAAGAAGAGCCATGGACCAGATGGCTTCACTGTTGAATTCTACCCAATGTTTAAAGCAGAATTAACACCAGTTTTCCTCAAACTCCTTCAGAATGTTGAAGAGGGGGTAATATTTTCTAACATTCTATGAAGCCAGTACTCTGACACCAAGCCAAAGACACCATAAGAAAACTACCAACAAACATCCCTTACAAATGCTGATGCAAAAATCCTCAACAAGATACCAGCAATTCAAATTTAGCAGCACATTAAAAAGATTATACACCATGAATGAGTAGAATTGACTCCTGAAATAAAAGCACATTGCAACACATGAAAATCAGTGTAATACCACATTAAGAAAAAAATCTGTGATCATCTTAAAGAAGAAAAAGCACTTGTCAAAATTTAACCCATGTTCATGATAAAAGATACTTATAAACTATAAAAAGAAAGAAAACACCTTAACATAATATGTTATATTAAAAAAAAAAAAAAAAATAACAAGACAGCTAAAATTATGGTGAAAAACCGAAAGCTTTTACCCTAAGAGCTAAAACAAGGATGCCTGCTTTTGCCACTTCTATTTAATATAGTCCTGAAGGTTCTAGTTAGTTATAAAGATAAGGCAAGTAAAAGAATAAAAGATATTCCAATTTTTTTAAAAGTAAAATTATCTATTTGCAGATGACATAAATCTTATATATTAAAAATCTTGGCCAGGTGTGGTGGCTCACGCCTGTAACCCCAGCACTTTGGGAGGCCAAGGCGGGCGGATCACAAGGTCAGGAGTTTGAGACCAGCCTGGTCAACATGATGAAACCCCATCTCTACTAAAAATACAAAAAATAGCTGCGCATGGTAGCAGGCGCCTGTAATCCTAGCTACTCGGGAGGCCAAGGCAAGAGAATCGTTTGAACCTGGGAAGCAGAGGTTACAGGAAACCGAGATCACACGACTTGTCTCCAGCCTGGGTAACAAGACGAGACTCCATCTCAAAAAAAAAAAAAAAAAAAAACTTAGTTTCTGTGAAATAAACTGTGAGATGCAATAAATAAAATTCAGCAAAGCTGTGGGATACAAAATCAATATACAAAAAATAGTTGTATTTCTATAAACTATCTGAAGAAGAAATCAAGAAAACAGTATCATTTATGATAGCATCAAAGAATACTTAGAAACCAACTTAATCAAGGAAATGAAAAACCTGTACGGTGAAAACTATAAACATTGCAGAAAGATATTAAACATGACACAAATAAATGAAAAGACATCATGTGTTTATGGACTGAAGATAAAACCTTGTCAAGATGCCATTGTTATCTATAGTCATCTATGGATTCAATAAAATCCCTATAAAAATCCCAGTATTTGCAAAAACAGAAAAACCTATTCTAAAATACAGATGAAGTCTCAAAAAAAAAACCCAAGTAGCCAAATCAATCTTAAAAATGAACAGTTAGAGGACTAAGACCTCCTGGTTTCAAACTTACTGCAATGCTTCAGTACCCAAAACAATGTTGTACCAGCATAGAGACAGACATAAAGACCAATGCAACAGAAATAAAGAACCAAAAATTATGGTCATGATATTTAACAAAGGAGCCAACACTATTCAATGGGGGAAAGGACAGCATTTTTTAAATAGTGTTAGAAAAAAAATAGATATTCACATGGAAAATAATGAAGTTGGACCCTTACTTTACACCATATAAAAAACTTTATTCAAAATGGACCAAACATCTAATTGTAAGAGCTAAAACTATAAAACCCTTAGAAGAAAACATAGGGCAAAAGTTTCATAACATAGAATCTGGCAATAATTTCTTGGATACGACAGTGAAAGCACAATGACGAACAACGAAAATACATAAACTTCACCAAAGTTAAAAACTTTTATGTGTCTGAGGATACAATCAATAGACTGAAATACAATATTCAGAGAGGGGGAGAAAATATCCACACATTATATATCTGATAAGTAATCAATATCCAGGCTATATAAAGGCCTCAGCAACGACAACAAAATAATCAAATTTAAACATAAGCAAAGCTTTTAAAATATACATTCCTTTACAGAAGATATGCAAATGACCACTAAGCACAGGATAAAGTGCTCAGCATCACTAATCATGAAAATGCAAATCAAAACCACAATGCAATACCAACTGACACATATAAGTATGGCCACCATCAAAAAAACCAACAACAAACCAGAACAAACAACAAAAACCCAGAAAACAGCAAATGCTGGATGTGGAGAAGTCAGAACTCTTGCACACTGCTGGTGGGAAAGTAAGATGGCACAGCCACTGTGGAGAACAGTAATCAGCATACAAGCCAGTAATTCCACTTGTGGGTATATACCCAAAAGAATTAAAAGTGGGAATTTGCACAGATACCCATGTTTATAGCAGCATTCACAATAGCCAAAGGGTAGAAAAAGCCCAAATGTCCATCCACAGATGAATGAATGGGTAAGCAAATATGGTCAATACACACAATGATATTCAGTGTTAAAAAGAAAAGAAATTCTAATACATCCTACAACACAGATAAACTTTGAAAAGATTAAGTACAATAAGCCAAACACAAAAAAAGCAAATACCATACGCTTCCATTTTTATGACGTAGCTAGAGCAGTTAAATTCATAGACACAAAAAGTAGGATGGTGGTTGCCAGGGAATGGGGGGGAAGGGAAACGGAGAGCTATTGTTCCACGGATACAGAGTTTCACTTCGGGATAAAATGGGTTTGGAAATGGAAAGTGGTGATAGTTGCAAAACAATGTATTTGTACTTAATGCCACTGAATTGTACACCTCAAAATGGTTAAAATGGTAAGTTTTCTGTTACACATATTTTACCACAATATTAAAAAAAAGCAAATATTTTAAAATCTACATTTTTCTTTGAACTGTTTCTTTACATCCTTTGTCCATTTTTCAATTTGGTTTCTGGTCTTTTAATAATTTAGGATAGCTTTATATATATTATACACAATATACTGTATATATTATATACAATATGCTGTATATTATATACTGTATATAGTTATATACAGTATATAATGTATATACAGTAATTATACAGTATATATGTATATATAATACAGTATATATGTAATAAATTATATACAGTATATAATACAGTATATATGTAATAAATTATATACATATATAAATTATACAGTATGTGTATATACTGTATATAATTATATACAGTATATAATAAATGTGTATAATTATATACAGTGTATATAGTATATTATATATTATATACTATATGTAATATATATTACATATTATATATAATACTGTATGATAGTATATATTATATATTTTACCACTATAATGTTATATATATTATATAATATCTATTATATATTATCTATATATATTATAGATAATATATTATATTTTTTTATATATATTACCCAAATTAGCTTTTTGTCATGTATGTTGCAGATCTATTTCCCCTGTCTGTTGACTTTTGACTTTGAGGGATTTTTCTGTCATAGAAAGTTTTCATTTTTACGGAGTCAAATGCATCAGTCTTCTATTCAATGACTTCGTCATGGGTATGGTGTTCCAGTTTAGGATGATAAAGAAGTTGTAGATATGGATAAAGGGAATGGTTGTACAACACTGTGAATATACTGGATGCCGCTGAACTGTACATTTAAACATAGTTAAAACGGTAAATTTTACGATATGTATATTCTACCACCAAAAAAGGACCAGGCTTAGATGTTTACATGTTAGGGGTTTGGAGTACTTCTAACATTTATCAATTAGAGCCCTGGAGGGGGAATAAAACACCCACATAAGAAAATATGGACTTCATAAATCTCCATGGCACCTCACAAGCCCTGCAGCAGAGGCTGTCTGGGAAAGCAGAGGTGGAAAATGTCACATAAACTTGAGGTCAGTGTGAGACCTCCCATCCCCTACTCTTGAACCAGATGGAGGAAGGCGTGCGTGCAGGCTGACCTGGAGCGATGAGATGGGGGTGGCAGAACAGTCCGCCATGAGCCTAGACCGTAAGTGCTCTCACATGCTCTCAGGCATTATCAAACCAAGAAAGCAGGCTAGGAGGGTAACACATCCCCCTGTATACAGGGAGCCATGAAATATCTGAGCCGAACAAGTGATCCACAAGAGGACAGAATCAGTGTTACCTTTACACAGTGACCTGGCTCAAATAATTCCAGGTTGTCATTAACCAGGCCAGCTCCTGTTTCTCTCTGAGGTAGGTAAAGTAGAGGGGGTACAGTGCAAGTTGAGGATAATGGAATAGAAAGCATGGTAGTATTTCTAACTCTGTTATAAATAAAAAGTAAGGCCAGGCGCGGTGGCTCACGCCTGTAATCCCAACACTTTGGGAGGCTGAGGCGGGTGCGGGTGAATGATGAGGTCAGGAGATCGAGACCATCCTGGCTAACATAGTGAAACCCTGTCTTGACTAAAAATACAAAAAATTAGCTGGGCGTGGTGGCAGGAGCCTATAGTCCCAGCTACTCGGGAGGCTGAGGCAGGAGAATCGCTTGAACCCAGGAGGCGGAGGTTGAAGTGAGTCGAGATCGCACTACTGCACTCCAGCCTGGGCAACAAAGTGAGACTCCATCTCAAAAAAAAAAAGTAAAAGTAAAACATAAATGCCCTTTCTCAGAGCCCAAATGTTAGGTGAAAAAAGGTTTGTCATCTGAGTCATGTGATGTGGACTTTAGCAGAGCAGTACACACATGGTTGTTTATCCTTTCTCTGCATGTTGTGCGCTTTTCCATTTTATAAGGTATCTGATCCACTCATCTCATCATACTAGCTGCAAACAAGGCTGCTGAATGTCACACCAGGTGGCCACCATGCCTGTGAAGGGCAGAAACGGGACAGCCAAATAGCTGGCAGAGGCCAGCTAGGAAGTACCCGAGGCCCTTTCCATAGAGCGCTCCACGCTTAAAAGACAAAATAAGCAAATGCCAGGCTGCCCCACTAGTTATCCTCCCAAATAAAAGAAGTTACCCCTCCAGGGAACATGTGTGTGCACACACCTAAGTACATGCACACAGCTACATGCAAAAGGGAAAGGCTGGGAAGGAACCAAATCCACCTCTGAACACCAGTTACTTCTGGGGAAGAGGCAGGTGAAGCCGACTGTCAGCATTACTCACCTTTTCAACTGATGAGCTTGCATCAGTTTTGGCAATTTTTTTTTAAACAGGCAATTTGTACTCCTTGGGTGATCACACAGGCCCTGCAAGACTGAACCACCACCAACCACCTGCACCACTTCCCATGAGGCCAACTAATGACTCCCTTCAAAGCTCAGCCCTCCCACCCACCTCCCAGTCCTGTCCCATGCAGGGGGCTACTGGCCTCCTGGCACACAGGGGTCCTGGCCAAACCCACTCCAGATTCCTGGTGAAACCAGCATGTATCCAAGGACCTTTCCCCAACCTGGGCCATGTGCCCATTGGATAAACATACCTGTGCTTACTCCCCCAGGACAGACACTCCCTTTTCTTACAGTTGGAATGAGGGATGGGGAGATTTGATGGTGTCCTCTACAGGTTGGATGTTAATCTGATGTGGTACTGTTGGAGAAGCTTGCCTGAGTCAGGTGCATTCTCAGCCTGTGGTGTGTGCTGCCTCTTGAAGCCGCAGAAGTCCCAGAAGGTAAGTGCTACTGCAACCCCCACGTCCTGGTGAGCAGAGGTCAGGTGATCTACAGCTGGCCAAACAGCTGCTAAGTGGCCACAGGCTGGATCTGTGTCTCATTTGCAGAGGCCCTGCCTGGCTGCTGGGGCTGCCCTGGAGACTCATCGTGCCACCTCCTCCTCTTCCCTCCACAGCTATACCAGCTTCTATCCATAGCTGCGCTCCAGGTGGGGAACACCTATAGACGCACCAGGGTGCAACTACTCAAAGACTCCAGCGTGCATAAGGGCCCCGCTCCATGTTGTTCCTATATCCAAGCCCAAGCTTGTCCAAGGCCTTCAGCAAATCCAAGCCTCCCTGAAATCCCTGCTGGGACCAAACTGAGCCCTATGACCCCCACTATACTGGTTAGCTGCCAGTCCCAGCCCCTGCTCCCTCCTGGGCCCCTGTCTATACAGTCCTGAAGTCCTATAAGAATGTTGAGATCCTAAGCTGACTCTCACCCAAGGTGGTCAACAACCAGGGGCCACCAGGGGTAGAGAACATACCCAGACAGGTTCTGCTGCCTGTAGGCTTAGTGACCTTCCCCCACCACCCACCATGCTTGCCAGGCTGCAAGGGGGATTCCAGAAATTTGGGAAGCCCGGGCCTGCAGCTGGCACATGAAAAAGAGGCCTGGAAGAACATCATCACCATCCATGAAGCCCCCAGATGGAACCAAGTAATTGGGAAATACATGGATGCCAAGCCTGACCCCCACTCAGACCCAGGTGGGAACCACAGCAGTGACGCCCTCTCTACCACTCTGGCTGTACCACTGGAGGGGGAACATCGGACCCCATGGGAGAGTGGAGACGCTGGGTGTGGGCAGAGTCCAGTGGTCACTGCAGGTGAACCTTCCCAACCAGATCCATGCAATGCCATCTCAGGCGGGTGTATGCCTGGGCTGGGCTGGGCAAGGACACCCCTCGGAGGGTGAGAGCCACTGAGGAAGGCGGTCAGAGGCCCATTTTCCTGTTCTGAGAACAGGTTGGGGGAGTAGAGGGGAATCTCCCCCACCTCCCTGCTGCTTCCAGGAGCTACTTCAAGGTAAGGTACTCCCCTGCCTGCCTGTTCCCGTTTGGCCCAATGGGTCATTGCAAACATTCAGAGAACAAAAAGGAGCCTCACCCGATTTCCCTGACACATCGGAGGCAGGTGGGTAGGCCCAGGGGACCTGGGGTGGAACCCATAATGTCTGCCCATCCCCAGGCTACGCTGGCTTCATCTTTGTGTGATGGGGGTGGGGGGAATTACCAAGAACATCACACAGGCCATGGATGAGTTCTGCAAGAGCCAGGTAGAAGAGCACTGTCCTGGTGGTGCCCAGCACCCAGCTCACACACATCTCTTATTTGACAGCTTCCCCAAAGCAGGCCTTGAAGTCCAGGCTCCTTGAGAAGCCTGGGGAGGAGATTTTGCAGGGCTAACGGGTCTATCCCAAAGGTGCCACCCTCACCAGTCTCATCCTGACAGTCTTGGGTTATTCTTGCCCTGAGATTTTGGAGTGGGGGACAGGGAGACAAGAGACAGTGTCAGTAGCCAACTTTCCAGAGAGCATCGGCCCTCCAGACTGGGGCGGGTCAGACCTCCACTGGCCATTTTTCTCCTCACTGGTTGCCATTTGGGGGAAACAGCACTTGTGAGCACCTGCCCGTCTCCTCAGGTCCTGCCCAGAAACTCCACCTGTGCCTTTGGAGAGACTGCCCCGAACACACAGCCCCAGCAACTGCATCTGTGGCTGCCAGGGCTTAATCCCCTTCTCCATGGGGTTCAGTGCATGTGAGTACACAGTGGGCTTGATTCCTGCCCTCTAGTCCCTGCCAGACACCCCATGCCCACCTCATTAAGAGAATGAGGCCACACGGACACACACAGGCCATCATGGTGAGGGGTGCCTGGGGCCCTACTTGCTCACTCTGTTGCCGGCTCAGGGCCAGCTGTCTGGCCACATTCCTACCCTAAGGTGGGACGTTAAGGACATTGTCCACTGGGCTCACTGACCACTTCTAAAGTTCCAGAAACAGAGGGCCAACTGGTCCCCTGGAAGTTCGGTACATGGGATAAGCCAAGGCTCGCCTTCAGGAACAGGTTTCCTACCACGTAGCTGCCCAAAGCCCAGGGCAGCCTCAGGTTCACGTGAAGCCTTCCTGCCATGTCCACAGCCCATGCTGACCCCTCCTGGAGCCACTGGAATGCTTGTTCCTGGGCATGTGATAAGCCCAAGACAGCTGCAGCCTTACAGGACCACTCTGCCCATCTGGCAGCGGCACCCAGAGGGCCAATAGAAAGAAGTAGGAGGTGAAACCAGATGCTGTAAGGATGCTTTATCAGGTAAAATCACATTCTATGAAAATGCTTTAAAGTGCAACAGGAAGAGATATAAAGACACAAAGAAAAAGTGCGTAGTGACACATGGCTATCAGAACACACTAAAGAATCCACACCGCTTCCCCCCTTTACCCAGAAAAGAAGCTTCTAGGCCACCTCCTCCTCAGCAGACTGCTCGAACTCCTCCTCCTCGGCATGGTGTCCTGGCACTGCTGGTACTCTGCCATAAGATTTTTCACGTTGCTCTCGGCCTCGATAAATTCCATCTCATCCATGCCCTCGTATGTGTACCAGTGGAGAAAGGCCTTGCACCTAAACATTACTGTGAACTTCTCCATAATACGCTTGAAAAGCTCCCGGATGGCCATGGTGTTGTTGATACCAGTGGCTGATATTTCTAGCCCTTTGGGTGGGGTGTCACAGGCGGCTGTTTGTACATTGTGAGGGAGCCGATGAGCACAGTGGCTGCTGTTCTTTTGAAGATTGAGCATCTGCTCATCTACTTCCTTCATGGACATGCTATCTCTGAAAATGGCAGCCACCGTTAGGTAGCAGCCATGACGGGGGTCACAGGCAGCCATCACATTCTTAGCATCAAACATCTGCTGGATAAGTTCAACCACCGTCAGGGCCTGGTACTGCCGGCTGCCCCAGTTGGTCAGTGAAGCAAAGCTAGGCATGAAGAAGAGCAGCCGGGGAAATGGGACCATGTTCTTGGCCAGCTTGTGCAGGTCAGCATTCAGCTGGCCTGGGAAGCGCAGGCATGTGGTGACCCCACTCATGGTAGCAGCTACCAGGTGATTCAAGTCACCATAGGGTGTGGGCCGTTGTAGGGTTCTGGAACAAATATTGTACGGTGCTTTGTTATCAATACAAAAGGTTCCATGTGCATTTTCTATGAGCTGGTGGATTGAGAGGATGGCATTGTAGGGCCCCACTACGCTGTCTGACACCTTGGGCGAGGGCAGGACGCTGAATGTGTTTATGATCCTATCTGGGTACTTCCTGCATCTTACTGAGCAGAAGGGAACCCATCCCCCACCCAGGGAGTGGGCCAGCTGGAAACCCTGCAGGCAGTCACAGCTCTCAGCCTCCCGCCTCAGTGTCCATCCCCGACTCCATCAGCTGCTCACTTTCTGGATAGTACCCCGTGGCCCAGTTGTTCCCGGCCACACTCTGACCTGTAAGACAGTATAGCCAGTCACTCGACGGCCAGGTATACGCTCAGCAGTGGTCACTGCCACAATGCAAAAAAGGCCAAGTGTCACGCGTGAGGTGAAAGCACCATTCACCGTACACATGGAGCAGGTGGACCCCCTCCCCCAAAGTTACAGGACAGCAGCCTCCCCTGTTGGAAAATTAAGCCAGTAAAGCACCAAAAGCAATAGCAACAAAAGCCAAAACTGACAAATGGGATCTGATTAAACTAAAGAGCTGCTGCACAGAAGAAACTGTCAGAGTGAGCAGACAACCTACAGAATGGGAGAACATTTTTACAATCTATCCATCTGACAAAGGGCTAATATCCAGAATCTACAAAGAATTTAAGTTTACAAGAAAAAAACAACCCCATCAAAAAGTGGGTAAAGGATATGAACAGACACTTCTCAAGACATTTATGCAGCCAACAAACATGAAAAAATGATCATCACTGGTCAGAGAAATGCAAATCAAAACCACAATGAGATACCATCTCACGCCAGTTAGAATGGCAATCATTAAAAAGTCAGGAAACAACAGGTGCTGGAGAGGATATGGAGAAATAGGAACACTTTTACACTGTTGGTGGGACTGTAAAGGAGTTCAACCATTGTGAATGACAGTGTGGCGATTCCTCAAGCATCTAGAACCAGAAAATACCATTTGACCCAGCAATCCCATTACTGGGTATATACCCAAAGGATTATAAATCATGCTGCTATAAAGACACATGCACACATGTTTATTGCGGCACTGTTCACAATAGCAAAGACTTAGAACCAACCCAAATGCCCATCAGTGATAGACTGGATAAAGAATGTGGCACATATACACCACGGAATACTATGCAGCCATAAAAAACGATGAGTTCATATCCTTTGCAGGGACATGAAGCTGAAAACCATGCTCAGCAAACTAACACAAGAACAGAAAACCGAACACTGCATGTTCTCACTCATAAGTGGGAGTTGAACAATGAGAACACATGGACACAGAGAGGGGAACATAACGCACAGGGGCTTATCAGGGGGTGGGGAAACGGGGAAGAGACAGCATTAGGAGAAATACCTAATGTAGATGACGGGTTGATGAGTGCAGCAAACCACCATGGCACATGTGTACCAATGTAACAAACCTGCACGTTCTGCACATGTATCCCAGAACTTAAAGTATAATAAAAAATAAAAATTAAAAAAAGGAAAGAAATTAAGTCAGGAGCCAAACCTGAGACAGCCTAACAACAGACCTCCCTGCAGGGAGGTTACATCATTCCCAAGGAAAGCAGCAGCCACGGCCCCCACTCAGCTCCCTGCAGGGAGGTTACATCAGCAGCTCCTCTCCTCGGGCAGACACCTGGGCCTTCCTCCCAAAGCCCGTTGAGGAGAGGGAGATTGAGGACTCAGAGGATAGGAGGGTGTTGAGGGGCCCTGGCTCCACAGTTCTCACAGCCATGACCTTGGGGCACTCCTTGACTCTGAGCTGCCCTGGCTAAGGAGCCACACCCCAGTCTCTACCCACAACTCACCGAAAACGAAGTTGTCCAGCCTGAAGATCCACCTGAAGGGCCCGGAGCTCACAGAGTTCAGAGTGCTCGGTTCCAGATCAACTAGCACAGCGCGAGGCACTTACCTGCCACCTGAGGGGGGGCAGAAGGGCATCAGCGAGGGGAGGGCCACTGTGCCCAAGAGGGCAGTGGGGGAAGGACTGGGGTCTCACCGCTGGCCTCGCACGTTGATACACTACAGCAGCAGGTCCCTGTCCCCGTGGTAGGTGCCAGCGGAGTCGATGGCATGTTCATCAGAGATCACCTCCCAGAACTGCAAGAGACACGAGGGGCCAGACAGGCCGGGGCTGAGTCAGGACAGAGAGCTGGAGGCTCCCCAGCCCCTCTCCCACCCCCTCCCCAGGCCACTGGGTCCCTGGGGGTCCGCCCTGGCCACCAGGCCAGCCTCCCAGCTCCACCGGGTCCGGGGCAGGGAGCCCAGGGGTGGCAATGCAGGGGCGCCGCCCCGCCACTGCCAGCAGCTTCCCCGGCCACCTGTCAGGTCCCCCCCACCCCGCCCGCCGCCAACCTTGACGCCGATTTGGTTCCCGCACTGCCCGGTCTGCCTCATGGCCAAGGCGGGACTAGGGTGGCAGGAGAAACGCGAGAAGGAGGAGCAGACAGACGCGCAATGACAGGGCCTGTGTTCCACCAACGCTGAAATAGCCCCGCGCCCACCTCCCCCAGCCTCGGGTTGGGCTCCCAGAATAAGCAGCAGCTTTACTTCCACACACCTGTGAATCCCTTGGCGTTTAATGTCTGTTGGAGAGCTCAGGTGACCTTGCCCTGGTCCTTTCCAGGCTGGGGAAAGCGGGTCAGCTGGAGAACTTCCTCCCACGTCTTTAGTAAGACTACATCCCTAGCTGAGCTGAAACTGAATTTTCCTCTCCTGTGGGAGGGGAAGCCTCGTGTTTCCATATTCACAGATTGCCTTCGCACCTGTCCTAGACTGAGGACGTATTGTGTAATTGATGAATGCTTTCATCTATTAGATCTGTGGTTAGAAAAGGCCTTCCATATGACTCAACAGGACTTATATAAGTTTTCCTTTGGAGCAGTTCAAACCTGCAGTAAGCTATGGGTGTTAGGGATAGTCAGGCCTCTGACTTAGCTAGAGTCTTTAGAGTATGACTAGTACTTTCACCTGTCCAGAGGGCCGTGGTCTCCACGAAGAGTGAAGGTGATATTGGATTCCTAAAGCCGAGGATAGGTGTTGGGATACACCTGCTGGGAAAGATGGGCCACTGTCACTTTGCAGGCTTTTAGATGACCCAAACTGAGGAATTATTTCTTCCAGTAAACACTTTTCAGATAGGGTGGGGAATGCCTCCATCTAACCAGTGAAGGCATCAGTGAGCATTAGCAAATATTTGAATCCCCTGCAGAAAGGATTGTGAGTAAATTAGAGTTGCCAGTCCTCACCTGGCTAGGTTCCTCAGTATTGGACAGGTTTAACTGGAGGAGTAGAAAATTGCTGGCTGTTTGGGTTGTTTCAGGCACAGAGCTTACAGGGCTGAGTCATCTGTTTTAGTGTCTTGAAAAGATTTATCCCCACAAACGAATGAGACATTCACTGAAACAAAGAATCCTTCTAGGGTGAAAAGCATCATGAAAGTGGTGAATTACTTTCCTATGATTGGTACTCGGCATTAGTAATTTATTACCATCAGTCAGCCAGCCAGAGGGGCCCTGGACTAAACTGCAATCCCTGGCCCGGCTTAGTTCTTCAGAGAATCCTGTCCCAGCTCTATGTGTGCTGACCAGCGTGCCCATCAGCTTCATTGCCCCTTTCAGTGCAGTGGCCTTGGCTGCCGCATCTGTGAGAGCATTTCCTTTTACATGGTCAGTCTCTCTTTTGATGTCATCTGCAGCGAATTGTAGTCACTTTTTTTTTTTTTTTTTTTTTTTTTTTTTTTTTTTTTTGACAGCAAAGCAGCATTCTAACAAACTCAAAACCTGAGTGATATTGTCTGGAAAAGCCCTCGGTGGTCAGGAGTCCCTACCCATTCCAAATTGCAGCATAAGCACGAAACGCTAAAATATCACACTTGGAATCAGTGTGAATGTTAACTTTTAAATCCCTTCCCAACTGCAGGGCTCTAGTAAGTTCAATTAACTCAGGTTTTTGAGCTGACGTAGAGGCCAGCAAGGTTTGTGCCTTGATTCTCTTGTGCTGACTAATGATAGCATATCTAGCGCTCCTGTTTCCCCGATGCATAAAACAGCTTGCATCTGTTAACCACTCTTCCTTGGGATGGTCAAGGGGCTCATCTCTCTTCAGTCTGGCCTGCTAGAATAACTTTGTTTCATAACCTGTGACATGGTTTGGCCGTGTCCCCATTCAAATCTTATGTTCGGTTGTAGCTCCCGTAATCCCCATGCATTGTGGGGGGGACCCAGTGGGAGGTCATTGAATCGGGGGTGAGTCTTTCCCATGCCGGCCTCACGACAGTGAATAAGCCTCATGAGATCCGATGGTTTTTTTGTTTTGCTTTGTTTTGCTTTTTTGAGACACAATCTTGCTCTGTTGCCCAGGCTGGTGTGCAGTGGTGCCATCTCAGCTTAATGCTATCTGTCTCCTGGGTTCAAGTGATTCTCCTGTCTCAGTCCCCCGAGTAGCTGGGATTACAGGCGCCACCACCATGCCTAGCTAATTTTTGTATTTTCAGTGGAGACAGGGTTTCACCATGTTGGCCAGGCTGGTCTCGAACTCCTGACTTCAGGTGACCCACCCTCCTCGGCCTCCCAGAGTGCTGGGATTACAGCTGATGGTTTTATTTTATTTTATTTATTTATTTATTTATGTTTTTTTGCTTTAAGTCTCTTTATTATTGTAGAATTTAGTTACTTTTATTCTAAAGTAGAGATAATGCAGTTTTGCCTTTTTATTTTTTTTATTATACTTTAAGTTCTAGGGTACATGTTCATAACGTGCAGGTTTGTTACATATGTATACTTGTGCCATGTTGGTGTGCTGCACCCATCAACTCGTCAGTACCCATCAACTTGTCATTTACATCAGGTATAACTCCCAATGCAACCCCTCCCCCCTCCCCCCTCCCCATAATAGGCCCCGGAAGGGGAGTTTCCCTACACAAACTCTTGTGCCTGCTGCCATCTAAGATGTGACTTTGTTCCCCATTTGCCTTCTGCCGTGATTGTGAGGCCTCCCCAGCCATGTGAAACTGTGAGTCAATTAAATCTCTTTCCTTTATAAATTACCCAGCCTCATTTGTCTTTATTAGCAGCATGAGAACAGACTAATACAACCTGTGTGCCAGAAAGGCTGGGAGCACCTATGGACTCTGGCAGATAAGTGGCTGGGTTTATGGTTTGGCAGACTTTAAGGGTTATGTCTGGAGTGTCTAGCAATAAGGCCTGATACTTTAATAAATGTTCCCCTATTATCCACTGGTGCCCTTTAGCTTCTAGGACCACCTTCCCTTGGTGTGGGGTCCAAAACCTTTAGGGGCTATCCTGATGTTAGTTTGTTAGCTTTGCCTACTAGGAAAGTTGTAGCAGCAACAGCTCTAAGACATCTAGGTCACTCTGAGGCCACCTGGTCTATCTGCTTAGAAAAGGAGGCTGCTGGCCTTGGAATGTTCCCCCGTTTGGGGACAAGATTACCCAAGGCCTATGCCTTGCTTTTTGGCCGCATAAAGAAAAAATGGTTCATCCAACTTGGGGACTCCCAAGGCTGTAGCAGAGCCCAATTTCTCTTTGAGAGTGTCGAAGGTTTGCTTGCAGTTCTCATTACGTTCAAGAATCTCTAAATCTTTCCCTTTTAGTGTATTATATAAAGGCTTGGCTACATGTCCAGATCTGGGCACCCATAAGCAGCAGTACCCAGCCATCCCCTAAAAAGGTCCACAGTCATTTGTTGGACTGGGACTCCTGGATGACTAAAAGACTTTTTTTTCCTTCTAGGGATGTTGATCAGTTCCAGGGGTTAAGACAAATTCCAAGTGTTTGAGTCTTTGAGTAAAAATCTGAGCCCTGTATGCGATACCCTATATCTCCTAGTTCCCAGGAAATTTATCAGTTTAACAGTATTATTATCCAAGTCTTCTTTAGTTGGGCTAGCAATGACCAAGTCATCTACATACTGAATAATTGTGCCCCTTTGCAGTGTAGATTTCTTAAGTCCTTAGCTAGAGCATTTTCAAATAAGTGGGGGCTATCCCAGAACCCTTCAGAGAGGACTGTCCAGGTGCGTTTTGAGGCTGAATGAGTATCTGGATCAGTCCATTCAAAGGCAAACATATTGTGAATCTGGATGCATTGAGACGCAGAAAAATGCATTCTTCACATCTAAGAATGTAAACCAGTTTTCACATCCCTGGGACTTGGGTAAGGATTGGGGACAATGAGGTGTATGGAGACAACAACTGCATTTATTAATCCTCTGAGATTTCTGACAAATCTGTACTTGCCATTAGGCTTTTAATCTGGTAACATGGGAGTATTATAAGGAGACTCTCATGGCCTTAATAAGTCATATGGCAAAAATCTGGCAATGAAGGGTTGAATTGCCCCTCATGCTTCTTACCTTAAAGTGTACTGTCTCTTCTGATGTTAAGGAGCACTAGGCTGAAGTTGGATTTGAATGGGGGAGGTGTTAGTGCATTTCCCAGAGCCAGCGTGGCCCAAACCTCAGAATTTACTTGAGACAACACCTCAGGTGGTAAATGTGACAGCTCATTCTTAACTTATTTTTTTCCCCTGAGGGGTCAGGAACAAAAGTAACACTTTCTCTGCTTTATAATCTGTGAAGGTCACCATGGCTTGGACACCTGAGTCAATAAATCTCTCCCCAGTAAGAGGTCAACCAGCCAGAGGGGTAGAGGGGTCAATATGAGATTTGAGTGGGGACACAAAGCCTAACCATATCATGTAGCTATTAATCCCTTTTCAGATGAGTAATTTACAAATATTTTCTCCCATTTTTGGGGTTTTCTCTTCACTTTGTTGATTGCTTCCTTCACTGTTTAAAAAAAAAAAAAAAAAAAAAAAAAAGGTTTCTGACTTGCTGTAATCCCATTTGTCCATGTTTGCTTTGGTTGTCTGTGTTTATGGGGCATTATTTAAGAAACGTTTGCCCAAACCTGTGCCCTAGAGGGCTTTCCCAGTGTTTTCTTGTAAAAGTTTGATAGTTTGAGGTGTTAGGTTTAAGTCTTTAATCTATTTTAATTTCATTTTTTTTATGTGGCAAAAAATAGGGTTCTAGTTTCATTCTTCTGCCTATGGCTTGCCAGTTTTTCCAGCCCTATTTATAGTGAAGAAACTGTCTTATTTTTCATTGTATGTTCTTGGCACTTTTGTTGAAAAGTTTACTGTAGGTGTTTGGGTTTGTTTCTGGGTTCTCTAGTCCACTGAAATTGTCTTTATGTCTGTTTTTATGCTAGTGTCATGACGTTTTAATTACTGTAGCTCAGTAGTATAATTTGAAGCCAGGTAATGGGATTCCTCCAGTTTTGTTTTATTTACTCAGCATAGCTTTGGCTATTATGGTGTTTTGTGGTTCCATATAAATTTCAGAATTCTTTTTTCTATTTCTGTGAGGAATGCCATTGTTATTTTGATAAGGATGGCATGAAATCTATAGATTGCTTTGAATTGTATGGACATTTTTAAAATACTGATTCTTCCAATCTGTGAACATGGAAATATCTTTTCATTTTTTGTATCCTCTTTCATTTCTTTTATCAGTGTTTTTTAGTTTTAATTGTTGAGAACTTTCATTTCTTTGGTTAATTCCCACACATTTTATTTGTGGCTATTGCAAATAGGATTACTTTTTTTAATTCTTTTTCAGTTTGTTGACTGTCAGCAGATAGAAATCCTACTGCTTTGTATATGTTGATTTTGTAATCTGCAAATTTACTCAATTTATTAGTTCTAATAGTTTTTTTGGTAGATATATTAGGCCATTGTCGCACTCTTATAAAGAAATAATCTGAGACTGGGTAATTTATAAAGAAAAGAGGTTTTACTGGCTCATAGTTCTACAGACTGTACAGAAAGCATAGCACTGGTTTCTGCTTCTGGGGAAGCCTCTGACAGCTGACAATCAAGGCGAAAGATAAATCTGGTGTTTGCACATCACATGGTAAGTGAGAGGGCCAGAGGTGGGGAGTCCTACACACTTTTAAATGACCAGCTCTCATGAAAACTTACTATTGTGAGGTGTCACCAAAGGAAATGATACCAAACAGTTCGCAGAAATCCTGTCCTCATGATTCAATCACCTCCCCACTTAACCCACCTCCAACATTGAAGATTACATTGCAATATGAGATTTTGGTGGGAACACACACCCAAACTATATCATTTTGCCCCTGGCCATTCCAAATCTCATATCCTTCTCATTTTTCAAACTACAATCATGACCTCCTAATAATCCCCAAAGTCTTAACTCCTTTCAGCCTTTACTCAAAAGTTGAAAGTCTCATCTAAGACAAAGCTAGTTTCTTCCTCCTATAAGCCTGGAAAATGAAAAACAAGTTAGGTACTTCCAAGATATAAAGGGAGTATAGACATTGGGTAAATACTCCTATTCTAAAAGGAAGAAATCAGCCAAAAGCAAGAGGCCGCAGGACCCACGCAAGTCTGAAACCCAGAAGGGCAGTTATTGAATTATAAGGCTCCAAAATAGTTATATTTTTCTCTTTGTCCCATTTCCAGGGTACACTAATGCCTTGGGAAGGTCTGACCTTGTGGCTCTGCATGGTTCAGCCCCCACAGCTGCTCTCATGGGCTGGTATTGTGTGCCTCTGGTTTTTCTAGGTGCAGGGTGCAAGCTGTAGCTAGATCCACCACTCTGGGGTCTAGAGGACTATGATTCTCTCCTCATAGATCTACTAGGCCATGCCCCAGTGGGAAGCCTGTGTGGGGGCTATAACCCCACATTTCTTCTCTGCATTGTTTTAGTAGAGGTTCTCCATGAGAGCATCCCTGCAGCATGCTTCTGCCTGGACGTCCACCCAGGCTTTTGCCTACATCCTTTGAATAAAGGTGGAGGCTCCCAAGTCTCAACTCTTGTATTTTGTACACCCATAGGCCTAACACCACATGGAAGCTATCAAGGCTTATGGCTTGCACCCTCTGAAGCAGTGACTGGAGTTGTAACTGGGCCAATTTGACCTATATCTGGAGCTGGAGCAGTGACCAGGATGCAGGGAGCCATGTCCCAAGGCTACCCAATGCAGCAGGGTCCTGGCCCTGATCCCAGAAATTACTGTCTTCTTTTAGGCCTCAGGGCCTGTGATGGGGGGCTGCCTCTAGATTTCTAAAATGCCATCGAGTCCTCTTTCCCATTGTCTTGGCTATCAACACTTGCTTTTGTTTAATTATGCAAATATCTCTAACAAGTGGTTGTTCCACAGCCTGCTTGAGTTCCTCTCTTATAAAAGCTTTTTATTTTTCTGCCACATGGCTAGGCTGCAAAGTGTTCAAGCTTTTACACTATGATTCCCTTGTAAATACAAGTTACAGCTTATTTTTTTGCTCCAAGATGTGAGCATAGATTGTTAGAAGCAGTTAGGCCACATCTCGAATGCTTTGCTGCTTAGACATTTCTTCCATCAGAAACCCTAAATCATCACTTTCAAGTTCAAACTTTTATATATCCCTAGGGCATGAAAGCAATTCATCCAACAACTTTGATAAGACATAACAGGCATGACCTTTGCTTCAGTCCCAATAAGTTTCTCATTTTCATCTGAGACCTCCTCAGCCCAGCCTTCACTCTCCAGATCACTATCAGTATTTTGGTCACAGCTATTCAACCAGTCTCTAAGAAAATCTCCACTTTACCTCATTTTTCTGTCTTCTTCTGAGCTCCAAAACTCACACCTGTAATCCCAGCACTTTGAGAGGCCGAGGCAGACAGATTACTTGAGGTCAGGAGTTTGAGACCAGCTCAGCCAACATGCTGAAACTCCATCTCTACTAAAAATACAAAAATTAGCCTGGTGTAGTGGCAGGCACCTATAATCCCAGCTACTCGAGAGGCTGAGGCAGGAGAATCATTTGAACCCCAGAGGAGGAGGTTGCAGTCAGCTGAG